>NC_054595.1:1628834-1928834 GCF_004785595.1 Juglans microcarpa x Juglans regia
AGCTTCTGTTTAATGGAATTTGTAATCATACGACTTCATTTAGCCAATTAGGGAAAACTTCGAATCTGAGATGTTAGTGGAATGAAGAGGTCCCATTGGCCTTACTGTCCAAACACAGTCCACAAAGTTCCTCACATCTATCTATCTATCTATGTATCTATATGATATATATGTGCGTATATATATATATATATATATATCAGAAAGCTGTCTATGTACCCATCTCTCTGATCTTTACTATTACGAATGTTATTATATATTCTTTCATCAGAATTCTACATGGAGGTCCCATGAAATTACTGGATCCGTGGGAAAAACAGAGTAATTTAGTTCCATGTTAGCATGTAATCATGTTAAGATCCAATGAATCATGATAAGGTATCCCAAGAATAACCCTTGCATATGCATGATGCAGACATATAATATTACATCGACCCAACATACATAAATGGGCCGGGGGTCATCCGTCCGCTCCCCGGCCCCCTACTGGGCCAAAGGCCCAAAAGCGGTTTCTGAGCCATTTTTAGCCCATAAACCGCAAAAATGGACCTAAAATGGCTCAGAAACGGGCCTAAAATGGCTCAAAAACGGGCCTAAAATGGCTCAAAAACAGCTTCTGGCCATTTTGGGCCCATAAAATTAGAAGTTTAAAAAAAAAGAGTTAAAAAAAGAAAAAAAAGTTAAATGAATAAAAATAATATATACATGATACAAATTTACTAATTTAGACTCTAATGAAGTACTACTATAGACTACAAGTCTACTACTTAATAAACTAATAAATAATAATAATAACTAAGCTATTACAAAAATAAAATGAAAAGTCTAAACAATTACAAAATTACAAACAAAAAAGTGTCCAAGAGACATTGTATCAACATTACAAAATTACAAATCAAATACATAATACATACAACTAATTCAAATTTCAATATTCTAATAAATTAAGAATCTAAAGATAGAGGCGAGCTGTTTGGGTCTTTGACTGTGACATTTGGGGCGGCCCGGATGGGTAGTCTTTTGAGGCTTGAGCACATATTCATATTGCAGTGGAGGTAGACATCGTCTAAGTCATCTCATGTGTTGCTACAACAATCAATACTAAAATTAATACTGATGAAATCAAAATGAATATAAATAAATCAAAATAATAAAATAAAAACAACAATTACCAGATGATCCAGATCCTGACTAATCACCACCCTCTTCGTCGGTCTCTTTAAAATCTAAAACATCCAGAACATAAATATTATTTTCCATCGTCCAACTCTGTGTGCATATCAGTGCCTCCCCAGTTGTAGGAGACAATGAATTATAGAAATGATCTAATATGCGCCCTCCAGTACTAAAGGCTGACTCCGAGGCAACGGCGCTAATAGGGATGGCCAACATACAACAAGCAATCTCAGAAAAGATGGAATATTTCTTTGATGCTGTCTTCCATCATCCTAATATGTCGAAACCATCATCATCTTGAATAAGATCCCCTGACAAATAATTGTCTAACTCTAAAACCACTTCCATAGATTGGCGGACTAGTGTGGGATTATGTGCGAGGGTCTTAGTTCATGCTAATTGAAATTTTAGGGGTTTCAATTAAAACCCCTAGATCAATTTATTTAGGGGTTTCGGATTGAACCCCTAAATTAATGTAGGGTTTCAGACTAGAACACTAAATTAATTTAGGGTTCCAAATCCGAAAACCCAGAAATAGTAAAATACAAATTACAAAAAAACAAAAAAAAACAAACAAACAAACAGAGAGAATGCGAAACTCAAATCCAAAACTCAAAAAATAAAATTTAGGGTTTCGGATGTCTTACCTTTGGAGTGGCGGCGAATGCGAAGTTGCAAAATGCAAAGTTCAAACGACGGTGGAGTCCCGATGGTGCTCGTGTAGTCGTGCGAGAGAGACAGAAAGAGCGCGAGAGAGTGAGAGACAGAAAGACAGTGAGTCTAAGAGAGAAGAGAGTTTGAGAATGACGCGAGGGGAGGGGGGAACTTAACTAAATAATAACAAGCACACCTTACTTATGGGATTTTTATATACATATATATAATTTTTATTATATATATTTAAGCGGGGCGGAAGAAAAGCAGAGCGGGGCTCAACCCCTCCGTCCCTCGCCTCTATAGGCCTCCAGGGGTGCGGGCGTGGCCCCCCGCACCCCGCTCGAGCTGGCCGGAACCCCCGCCCCACATGGGCGAAGGCGGGGCGAACGGGGCGGGCAGCGGGGTGCGGGGCCCTGCTGCCCGCCTCTACTATTTGTGAGTCAGTGTGGGAGATATTACACCCTCCACATACTACTTATTATATGTTATAATTGTGATTTAGGTAAGAGAGGATCATCATCTCTGACAGTACATCATATATATGTTCTCACAAGTTTTTCAACTGTGTTATCAATTGGGAGTTGACAGTTGCTTAATTTGTGGCAATGAAAAAAACAAGGGAAGAAATATCTACCATAGCTTTTAAATTGTATCTAAATATCCGTTTCTTGTCTATAGTACCAATTGAAGATATACATCTCCTGAGAATACTAAGAATATATAGGTGTAATCTCTATCCATATGGTTTGTGAATTCGTAATGTTTCCATTAAACCAATGATCATAATTAACACTAGACATGATGTGGAGACAAAATTGCTGAAAGGCTGCTTGCATGTTGTGCAATCAATGGAAATGCTCCCAGACGTGGATCGCTGGATACAAAAGCTATGAAAAGACTTTCAATGTGATGTTTTATGACAGACAAACACTCATTTGTTGATTTCCATGATTTTCCATGCCCTAAATTTTCTTAATGGCGGGCAAATCTTTCGTCACAGACCCTACCATGCATAAGAGCATTAGCCGCAAGTCTAAAGATCGACTAGAATCTTAGTTTTTTATATTATCAATTTTTTATTAGGTGAGTTTATATTGAATTAAATATTTTAAAGTTAAATTAATAATATAATATTATATATTTTAATAATATTTGACAAAAATTTTTTGACGATTCAATCACTTGATGAAGAGGAAATGAGAGAAAATAGAAAGAGAAGAGGGAGAGGAAAGCCCACACAGAGAAGAGGGAGAGAGGAGCGAGGGAGAGAGATTACCGTTTGGGCGAGAAGACGACGGCAACATGGACGATTGACGGAGAGAATGTTGCTTGCGAGTTGAAGAAGAAAAAGCTGAAGCTATCTTGTGCTGGGAGCTTTCGGGAGAAGAAAGGAAAAACAAGAAAAATAGAAAAAAAGAGAAAAGAACGAGGGAAAGAGAGAGCGGGAAGTAGATGAAATAATAAAATATTACTTTCTAATATAAATATAACTTGCGACATGACATAAGATTTACTGTAACTCAAATGTTGAGCTTTAGATCTTTAACTAATTCAATGTGAAAAAAAATTTTCACATATAGCTAAAATTTAGACTTATGTTAAATTTTGCTAACCATTACCAATGCTTAAAAGCACCAGTCTTCAACAATATGTTTATCTCAGCCAGTTTTGTACTTACTACTTCAATCATTTATGTTCCATCATCTATATATATATATATATATATATATATATATATATATATATCAATTCTTCTATATGCAACCGGCGTGGGTAACGGTTGGGAAACCGGTTGATATATTATTATACACATCAGTCGATATATTATTAAAAAAAAAAGAAGAAAATTGCCATCCCACGACCGACTGGTTCTCTCTTCCCACAATCAGAACCACGAAGAAGAAGAAGACGACCAACTGGTTCTCTCTTCCCTTCCCACAATCAGACCCACGAAGAAAAAGAAGACGACCAACTGGTTCTCTCTTCCCACAATCAGACCCACGAAGAAAGAAGAAGTTGCTGTCCCACGACTAGCTAATTCTCTTTTCCCACAATCAGAAGAAGAATAAGAAGAAAAGGAAGTTGATGTCCCTCTCTCTTCCCAAATCTGGTTCCATTCTCTCGTGCTCTTCAAGCTTCTCTTCCCATTCCTCATTTTTCTTCCTCAACTTACAACACTTTTAAGGATAACTATCAAAAAAGGTAAAAATTCAACAAGGTCGTCACTCAAGTCTTAAAACTGCCTAACTGAATAGAAGACAACAAACTACTAGAATAATCTAATCAAACAAGCTGAATCCCATGTCCTCGTCCTCGCTCTCTTCCTTTGGCTCTTCCTTCTTCTTTCCTTCAACTACAGGGGCGATGGCAGGAGCAGCACCAGCAATAGGAGCAGACAAAGCTACTGGAGCAGCACCGCCACCAGCAGCACCAGCATTCAGAATGAGGTCCTCAATGTTCCTCTTCTCTGCAAGCTTTGCAAAAAGGCTAGGCCAGTAAGACTCAACAGACTCGCCTGCTGCTTTTACCAAAGTCGCAATTTTCTCTGCGGTGATTGCGATCCCATCATCGTGGAGAATCAAACAGACATAGGTACAAGCAAGCTCACTTGAAGACATTGTAGCAGCACTGAGATTCAATCACAACCTTTAGTCTATACAGAGGCGATTGTCTCCTTTTTCTTCCTCATCCACTCTTTCCAACTACCCCTTAAATACATGATGCTGCTGCTGAAATCCAAACACCACTGAAGTTGCTGCCCCGGCATGCTCAACGCCCTCTCCGGCATGGGTGGTGGTGGCCAAGTCAACCCCACCGTAGCTAACAACGCCAATACCGATCAAATACGAGCCTTCTAATTCGTTCCTCCTCCACGGACTCTGAGGCTTGTTCCTCGACCACGACACCATTCCTCCTTTGTTTGTGTCAGTGATTCCGCCTAAGAGTTGCTCGAACTTTGCTTCGAGTTTGATCTCGGATCTACGGACTTGGGAAGACGAAGGGGGCTCTGTGATTTGGGGGATACAAGGAATTTCACTTGTTTTTTATTTTGGGCAAGGGAAATGAAAACGGTGCGTTTTCTTTTTTTTTCCACGTGGGACACGGTTACGCCACAGTTCCTCCTGGCGGTTGTGTCCAGTATTTTTCTATATATATATATATATGTATGTATGAGAGCTTTCTGTGTATCCACAGTGCTTTGCAGACATAATTCAGTCCACTCTAGGAGCTATATATGTCGCATTTATTCTCCCCCATTGATGAGAGGGAGAGTTCATAATTTGGAAAAAACTATTTTACCTCTTAAGTTGTACGGTTCAATTTGATCCATTGATAAATTTTTTTTTTATTATTTAGTGATTTTAAGTATATTAGAGTATTTTTTTATTTTTTTTAAATATTTAAATATATTTATAAAAAAATTAAAAAAAAAATAACAATAACAACAGATAACAAGCGGTCAACTTGTAGCCCGACTCTTATAATTCAACACTGTGGTACCAGTACCAAAAATGAATACAATGATTACGAAAGGAGGCAAAGCACAGGCCAAAAAGTACCTAATGGTGATGGAACAACCACCCCAACAATGACGGGGCAGAATGCAGATCACTGTAGGATCAGTCGACCAGTCTATCTTTCTTCTCTTAATTAAAACAACAATACAAGGACTACGATACGTACATCCATCCATCGATCGATGATCTCTCCCGATGTATAATTACTCTTACTAGCTAGTTAGTCTCCTCTTTTCCTACCTCTCATTAATTTCTAGGCTAGCTAGCTAGCTATTTCAAACCAAGATGCGCAGCATGACCAGTTCCACCTCTGCCAGAGGCATCGCGGCCATTGTCGGCGTGGGACCGAAGCTCGGCCGCTCCATCGCTCGCAAGTTCGCTCACGAGGGCTACACAGTCGCCATCCTATCTCGCGACTTAGGTACCTTTAATATATACAGAATATATGTTCTATTACCTTCTCTCTTACTTTCCATGTAATTCAGATGGTATCGAAGAGATGGCCGATCCAATTAATTTCTCATATCAAACAGTTGTACGTTTTGTTTCTGGGTCTTCCATTTCCTCTCTTGTTACTAATAATTGGCCGGGGAGAATATACATATACTTTTTTAGGGAGGTTGTCGAGGTTTGCGGAGGAGATAGCAAGGGAGGAGAAAGCGCAAGTGTTTGCGATACGAATCGACTGCTCGGACTCAAAGAGTGTGACGGAGGCATTCGAAGGGTTCTCTCTCTGGGATTTGTGGAAGTTTTGGTGTACAATGCGTACCAGCCTGTGTCTTCGCACCCAACCAACTTCGCCGGCATCCGCATCGACTCCTTTGAGAAGTCCCTCGCGGTCTCTTCCGTTGGTGCCTTCCACTGCGCCCAACAGGTATTATATATACAGTACCCTAAATCTTCAATCCCACGAGCCCTTTGGCTTTGGTTGCCCTCTGCTGGCTGCAGGTTGCTGAGCTATGGCGTCGACGTTTCCTTAATTTTCTCGGGAACCATGCAATATTTTATGTGTAGCTTTTTTTTTATTTTTTAATTTCCTGGGTTTGATTTCATTTATTAGTTTAAAACTTTTTTGCTTCCATAAAATTGGGAAGGTTCTTCCAGTCATGGTGGAAAAAGGAAGAGGGACAATTCTATTCACGGGCTGTTCAGCTTCTCTCAACGGCATTGCTGGTTTCTCGGAGCTATGTACGTAATCTCTGGTTTTCTTTTCTTGTTTTCTCTTCTTTTTCTCTTCCAATCACTTACATGAATCAGATTACAATATCAATAAATGATCAGCTAAAAGACTCCTTTTTATTGCTTGGCTAATGTGGAAAGATTCACTTCAGAAATTGTATATATCTGTGCATATATATATATTTCCCATTTTGTATTTTTTGTACCTTGTATGGAATGAGACAGGTTGTGGAAAATTCGCGTTGAGAGCACTATCGCAATGTCTGGCAAGGGAGTTCCAGCCGTTGGGTGTACACGTCGCCCATGTTGTCATTGACGGTGTCGTTGGTCCACCAAGGTAAAGGTTCTTTCATCTCTTTCTTTCGCTGTTTACTTTCTTACATAGATTTGGAATTTACTCCTATATATTCACTGTTTACTTTCTTGCATAGATTTGGAATCTACTCCTATATATGTCTATGCTGCTGCAAGATATTCTCTGTGTAAATATAGATAGATAGGACACGAGTACTTTTCCTGTCAAACGTTGCCATCAACCAAATATTGCTTTGATTGAGAAATTAAGTGAATCTTGAAAAGAAAGTGGAATTTGCAGAGTGAGGCCATCAGTGTCGTCGCAGAGGTCGTTGGTTGGGGAACAAGAGGGCGGAGGAGGGGATGCATCAATGGACCCAGACGCGCTGGCTCTGAACTACTGGCACCTGCACGTTCAGGACCGGGCCGCTTGGACCCAAGAGCTCGATCTACGAGCCTCCTTTAATCCCAGATCCTTCTAGTACTACTACTGCCTCCTAGCACCATTTGTATCTTAAAAAAGTTGCGGCTCTGGCTCTGTATGTGTGATTCCCAAGCCTCCGAACCTACATGCAATCTACTCTTCCAAGTAAACTGTGTGATTACTCGCATTATTGTTTCTCTTTTTATATTAATTTGTTCAAATATTAGCCATATAATTAGATGCATGCATGCTTAATTTGCTACTTGAACTGTGACTTTGGGTGTGTACTCATGTATATATAGTATGGGATCAAATCATGTATGATGTTGCAATGATTCAATTATATTTCTGGTTGGTCAATCTGTCGGATCTACATTTGCTTAGATAACATTATTATTATTTTTTTTTTTTTTTTTTTTTTTTTTTTTTTTTTTTTTTTTGCCGGGGATAGAAAGAACAGCAAAGGCCCAGATGGGAAAAGTCGAGTACTGTGCCTCAGATGGATAAGAAAAAAACTATTCGTAAGAGTATTACTTGATGATATTATATTTATAAACGTGCATGTTTATTATCTCCAAGTTCGAGAATTTTAAGTAGCAGAGATATCAAGTAGTGGACTCTTACAATATTTATCAATGTCTATATAAATATTTCATTAAATTAGCAATAAATTATATATGTCCCACTAATTTATGGGATCAAGGTCCTTCAAATTCTTATTCAAACTTAGGGCCTCAAGTGAGAGAGAGATAGGGTGATGACATATGAAGTGGAACTTACCGCATTTATTGTTGTTCATGTGAATATTTTGGGCAATAATAGATGTTGTTGGGCTTACTTCATACCTCACTCTCTCTCATTTGAAACTCTAAGATTCGGGCAAGAAATTGAAAGGGTTTTTTTTCTAGTTTATGTGTCTATCTCTCTCACTTGAGACTTTCAAGTTCGGGTAAACGTTTGAGGAAATTGTTTTGCATTAAACACATCTTTATTTTAGAAACCTAACGTTGGGCAGAATAAGAATTATCCGAACGGTTAGTTAATCAATAGAAATTAGAGATTGAGATTAAGAAATGATACAAAACATAGAGAAATCTCTAAAATTAGGATTTATTCATAAAAGAAGAAAAATGGTCCTGAAGCCCATAGGTTGGCTTAAATAGCTAAAGAAATATGAGATTGTGAGAATCTTGTCCTAAAAGAAAAATTCCCAATTATTCCATAAAAATAAAATATGTAATAAAATAAGAATCTCGCCAAAAATATGGCACAAATAGGAATAAGAATCATCTCTAAAAAGGACAGTGAAACATTACCATAAAAGAAAAAAATGACTTATTTTGGGATTCGAAACAGAAAACAACAGTCATAGCTCAAACCACGATGTGAGCATCGAAAAGAGCTTTCTAAATTGGGATCATATGTGCGATTTTGATACTTGTAGCCAAAGTTATGGCCAAAATCCTGACGCGTGTGCAATATTGTCCCCAATCCGATCAGTCTTCACATTTTTCTTTCGTAGTTGCACTGATCTACACTCTCGATATAGTCCAGTGCTATTAATGTGAAATCTGCCAACTCAGCATGGTTAAACCCAAATTCCCCTTGATCATCAAAACCTTTCATATTAATCAATATAAGAAAAATATTTGTATTTTAACTTTTTTTTACAACCATGATAAACACTATAATGAGTATTAATTTATAAATAATAAAACTCAATCAATAAAAATAGAATGAGAAGGGGCTATAATTACTTGAGAGGAAAATGGCCTCTTTCACTTTCGACTGAAAAATATAGAAAAAGTAAAAGAAAGGGCCGGATAAGAGTAGCCCGACCATGAAGCCTGTTTAAAATGGTCCATGCTAGCAGATATATTTTCAACTGGATAATGATAAACTTATAATTTTTTTTATAACTATTCTACAATTCATTTTCAATTAATCAATACAACCATATTGCTCCATTAAAAATAAAATTTTAATATTATAAAATTATCCTTTATTTATGTAGAGTTATAAAATAATTGTGAGGGAATCATTTTCAACTAAAGAGTAACAGAAGTACTGGGCATTTATCTTGCATACATCGGGACAGTGTTTGGGTTACGAAATCACCAACCAATCAGGGTTTCACATCTGTCACCACTTGGCATCATTGATTTCAGGTCAGGCTTTTGGGACTTTTCAGTCCCATCCCATTGCCTAATTCTAGCAAGGAAAATACTTGAGACATCCGAGAGAATAGCTTCCGATTATTTTTTTATTTAATAATTAAAGAAGTATCTTTTAATAATTTTATGATTTTTTTTTAATATTTAAAGAGATTAAAAAATGTATAAAAAAAAAAAAAAAAAGCTTTTGGCGTTGGGAGAATTCCTCGGTAAGGAATCTCGGTGGTTGTAGTGTGCTGCCCTTGTAGCAAACCGTGTGCTGATATTACCCAATCATTTCTTGCTGACATTACCCAATCATTTCTTTTTGACATTACCCAATCATTTTTCTGATTCCACCTTTGGATTAGACTCTTCTTAACGACTGTAGCAGTGAACAACTTGGTCTAAATCCGATTATAGTTTTATTTTTCCAAAACATATTACATAAGGCAAAATACAGTTTTATCTCATTTGTTTTTAAAATTTACTTCAATTCATCTCATTTCATTATTATAATTTTCTCAAATTTTCACACAAAATATAATAAACAATTCAACTTTTTCAAATCTCAAAACAATTTTTTTAAATTTTCACACAAAATATAATAAATAATTCAACTTTTATTCTACTATTCACAAACTATCTCAACTCATTTCTGAATTCAAATCTATCAGTAAGTAAAAATCTCACGCATTCGTTCTGAAAAAAAATATGTATGGTCTATATTTAAAAAAATAATTTTTTTAATGTGTTTCGAATTTACTCACTATTTAAAGGGAGCGTGCGGAGTTTACACCCTCTTTAAACTGTATCTAATATTACTCTATTCAATATATTTGTGCAATCTCCTCCCCCATTATTTACATGATCTTCTCCTTTCCCTCATGTTTGGCAATCATAATGGACAAAGCAGGGGACATCTCACCACTATTCGTAACAACCACCCAAAAGTTGGAAGAGAATAAAAGATAACGTTGGACAACATCATGAAAAATATCTCCCAATATCATGCCACGACAAGAAAAGAAAGGGAAATTATTATCTAGCTTTGATACAAGATCTTAAGGTAGTATAAGAGTAAGTAATTCTGAAGAATAGGATGCTCTATTGCTCTAAAAACTGTCGGAAATTTATCTTACTTGCTCTCTTCCAATTTTTTTATTTTTCTCGCCATATAGACCTTATATGCCCAAAAAAAATAAAAACAAAAAAAAAAAAAAGACTACTCTACCGTCCGAAACATATCGCTCGGTTTGACTGCTCGGTAAAATTTTTTTTTTTTTCACTGAATGATGAAGGAATTGATTTTAAATGTATTGATGTATTTTTTTATTTTTTAAAAATATTTAAATACATTAAAAAATATAAATAGAAAAATAAAAAAAATATTATTTTTGCAACTAACGGTAACACCGAGCGGTGCTACTGGGGCAGCAAAGTAGCACCGCTCTAAAAACAAATATTGGAAGTTACTTCTCTAAGTCATTTCAATTAGTAAACGGATGTACTTTCCAACTAATTTATCACCAATGCTCAAATTTCTGAATGAACTCATGTCTAAATGAGAAATAAATCAGTCATTCAAGGGTTTTCCCGTGCACTAACCTTGGTAAAGTATTTGGAGCCTTTGGAAGTACTTCTAGTCAAGGTCCGGAATGGTTATGCGAAAGCAGCATTTTTCTCATAGGAAATTATAAAGATACAGAATTTCGTGTAAACTTAAATCTGTGAACAGTGATTTTACTGTTCATACTAGTTTGGTTACTCAAAACTAAAGTATCGTATCTCATCTCATCTCATCTCATATAATCATTACAATTTTTTCAAACTCTTACACAAAATATAATAAACTGTTCAACTTTTTCAAATCTCAAAACAAAAATTATATTATAATAATATTTTATTCAACTTTTAATAAAACATCTCATCTCATCTCATCTATTCTGAACTGTGTAACCAAATTGTGTACACAAAAATTTGTGTTCTTAACATGACACTCTCCTCATTCCGCCATTGTTGCGAAACAAACTATTTTTTTAACCAAATTAATTAAAGGTACATCTTCTTGTTCAAAAACTTCCATTAAGGTGGAGATCTAATGTAGAAAACAAAGAAAATGACAATAAACTAATTCTTTGCATCTTAAATATGTTAAATCATCTCTTTCTAAGATAAACAGCCTCTTAATAGCTGGGTTTAAAAAGTTAAGACCTAGTGATCAAATACAGCGGTGAATTCCCTTTAGCACGTACATTCCTTAGCAAAAATATCTCATGTAATCTGATTAGTTTCTCGATCTCTATATACAAGTAATTATATGAACACATGGATTTCTCTTGACATGAAACTCCTTTTAGTCAAGAAACGGCCACAACAAGAGAATAAGATACTAATTCAATATTATATATTGCTCGGCTTAATTATAAATACACAATTGCAAAGCTGTATCTAGTACGTCCTTAGCCTCGTCCATCATATTTGAATCATAGGCATAATATGGTGAAAATCCAACCAAAAACTTTTACTTTCCATCTGCATCCCTCAATACACCACCCCCTCCGCATGGCGGCCCAGGATTCCCAAAACAGTTTCCATCTATATTTAATTTTGAAAAATCACACTAAAACCTATTAATTAATGCATCATCTAGAGGGGTGAATCAGTGTGTGACACATTCTACGGGATATTTAAAAATTATGTAGGATGGGATTTCATCAATTAGATTAGATTTTTCTATAGACCTTTCCAGGTTAAAAAAATTACTCAATATCAACTAGATATATAGCATGAACAACTTAAAAAAATAATGATTAAGAGACAAGAAACTTGTTCACGGAGTTAAACCTTTTAAAGAACCATTTAAAGGTAAAACACTCTGAGGCAACGTACCTAGAAGAAACCAATTCACTATTTGAAGAAAACTAATTACTAGTTTGATTACAAGCCTTTGAACCATCCCCTTCTACAAAACTTTTAAAAGTAATTAGAATCCTCTAATTCTGCATGATAAAATGAGACGTTCTGCACCTACTGTAGTAGTAGCATTAGGAACTTTGGTAATCTTTAAACTTGTTTCTTTTTTTTTTTTTCTTTTTTTTATGCAAGTTAATTTCATTAAACTAAAAAAGTAATACATGAAGAGGGGGTGGGGTTCCCCAACAATCGCCCCAAAAAGCAATAGAAAACAATGCAAAGTGCTGAGCGGGTTTATTTGGGACCAATTTCTTGGTCTCTACCCATGTCCTACAAAAGGACGCCGTCTTATAAAAAGACGAAAATATGTTCACAAAAATGCGAATGATGTAACCACCACTGAAGATGGTAGAACCTCTGCTGGAAGTAGTGAAGGTGGCCGATGCACTATCACATATTGTCTGGAGATAATTTTTGGAGAGGTCCTTGATCCCTCTTACAAGATCACTGGTTATGGAAAGCGGTAACATAGAGTACCAACTGGAATCTAAGCCAAGTCGCCGGCAACGGGTCAACACAGGCAGGGGCGGCGAATGCAGATCACGCGCCACCTGAGGAGATGGACGAACAAGCAGATATGAGGCCTCTGAAGCTGGTGGAGCCGCGCGTGGCCGCCAATATCATTGTAGGACGCGGCTGCGGCTGAAAAATCCACACGGCAAGGGCCACGCGTGCGCCAAACTCTCCAATGATAAATGCATTTTTCTTCTGCGAACAAGAAGATCAGCGACCAGGGAGGCTGAACCGGAGTCGCGTGTTGGTCGGAGGTTGCCGGAAAGTAGTAGATCGGCGAGGATCAGTGCTAAGGAGGAAAAACCTAAGAAAAAAGAACAAACAAAACAACATAAAAAAAAAAAAAAAAAAAAAAAAAAAAAAAAAAAAAGCCTCTTGGGCTGGCTAGGGGAGAAGGTGGTCAGAGCCTAAGCTCCGAACCCCTTCCGCCCAGTGAAAACGAGGGAAAGTTCAAAGAGGAAAGTTCAGGGGCTTAAGATAAAGTCCAACAATACATCAATCCTTTAAACTTGTTTCTTCTACTCTAACTCTAATGGCTACACTCGTTTTAAATTACATTTATTACCATCTTTTTGTTTTGTGTGGTTTGCAATAACTTCAAGAGAAGTTTTTCTTCATGTGAGAGCTCCAAAAACCTTTTTTCTCTCTTGACTCACTGAAATGATCATAGCTTTAAATTTTAATAGGTTCATCTGCATGGAAGTGAATTTCGTGCTCCTATTTCAGCTCTTAGGATGATGAAGCATTTTTTGGATTTTAAAATTGCACTCTTAGAAAATATATATGTGTTGGATTGTATGTGGAGCTTGGTTTGTGATCAGTAGAAAAGGCGTAGACAGAAAGTTCACTCAATTGTCGCTCGACGTAGCGCCTGATCGAACCTCAACCCGTGAGTTTGCTCAAGGTACACTCGACAGTGAACTCAAGCGAACATCAGACAGATTGTTTGCTCGAGGTGTGGGTGATGTTGGGCTCAAGCGAAGCACTAACCCTAGTGTTCACTCAAGCAACACTCAATAGCCTGAGCCAATGTTCGATTGGCTGTCTACTTGAGGTGCACTCGCCACAACCCACTCTAGCGAAAAGTCCAAATTTTGCCACCTTAGGGTTTCTCACGCCTGCCTATATATTTGTAACTTTATAAAGAAACAAGTATGTTCAGTGAGAGATTGAACTGGAAAAAGAGGCAAGAGGTGGGTGAGCAATCTTGAGAGAGAGAAAGGCCCTAGAGAGAGTTGAAATTGTGTGTGTAAAGTGGTGCTCTTGTAACTCACTGTGTGATTGTAATCTCTTCTGGCATAAAATCCCCTACAACTATATGGATGTAGGCACATTGCCGAACCACGTTAAATTATGTGTGTCGTGTGTGTCTGCTTGATTCCTGTGTTTCCACATTATTGTTTTACATTGCCAGTCTCGATATTATTGTGTGTTGGTGTGGTGACTCTTGTGCTTTACCAGAACAACTGGTATCAGAGCTCCAAGGTTGGAGGTCGAGGCTGGACAATGTCTGGAGAAGACGTGAAGGTTGGAATTAAGAAGTTTGATGACATTGATTTTGGTAATTGGAGGATGCAGATCAAGGATTATCTCTATGGAAAGAAGCTCCACCTTCCTCTGTTGGGACAAAAGCTGGAAAACATGGATGATGTTGAGTGAAATTTGTTGGATTGACAAGTTATGGGGGTTATTCAGCTGACGTTGTTCAGATCAATGGCGCACAACGTTATCAAGGAGAGAATCACGACGAATCTCATGCCGGCTTTGTCTATTTTGTATGAAAAGCCATCTATAAGTAATAAGGGGCATCTAATGAAGAAGATGTTCAATCTGAATGTGTCAGAAGGTATGTCTGTTGCCCAATACTTACATGAATTCAACATTATCACAAATCAATTGTAGTCGGTCAAGATGAGATCAGAGCGTTGATTCTGTTGGCATCGTTGCCAAATAGTTTGGAGGCTATGAGGATGGCTGTGAGTAATTCAGCCGGCAAGATGAAACTGAGTTACGATGACGTACGGGAAATGATTCTTGTTGAGGAGATATGCAGAAAGGACTCTGGAGAGTTTTCTGGTATGGGTTCGGCCTTGAGTGTGGACAATCGGGGTTGGGGACTTGACAAGTCCAAGAACATGGGTAGGAGCAAGACGAGACATGGGTAGCAGATCACTTGCTGGAGTTGTGACAAGCCAAGCCACATCAAGAGAGACTGTCGAAATCAGGAAAGTACTAAGGATGGCACTGTGAACGCGGTGGCTGAAGAAATACAGGACACTCTATTTCTTGCCATGCACAGTCCTGCTAATGATTGACTGGTGGATTCAAGGGTTTCGTTCCATAGCACCTCACATCAAGAAATCATGCAAAACTATATTGTTGGTGATTTTGAAAAGATATACACGGTTGATGGAAAGACACTGGATGTAGTGGGAGTGAGCGATGTGCACATCGCACTTCGGAATAGAAGTGTGTGGACTTTGCAACAAGTTAGGCACATTCCAGATCTGGAGAAAAGACTAATCTTTATGGGACAACATGATGACAGCGGTCATACAATAGCATTTTCTGGAGAAGCGTGTAAGGTCATGAAAGGTGCATTGGTCTTGGCGTGTGGTAAGAAGACTGACACTTTGTACTTGAAATCAGGGTCCAATGATGTGCAGGTAAATACAAAATTGCAGCAAAGCAAGTTTGGTCTCGCAGACAAGACGAGGAAGTAAAAATGAGTCAACTTTGCAGTTCCTCATATAAACCTGGAGAAATCTCCCAAGACCACGATGTGGAGTAAAGGGCGGAAAGATATGAGCAAAGCGTCTGGTGTTCCGAGGACATCTACACCTATAGTTGTTGGTAGGACGACCAGACCTCCACATAGGGCATGTGTTGGAGACAGTGAGCTATGGAGGTGATAGGGCATGTGTTGGAGACAATGGCTGGCATGTGGAGAACCAGTCTCTAAGTGGGTGATTGTTGGATTATATCTGAAGCCTGGTTTGTGAGCGAAAAAGGCGTAGACAAAAAGTTCACTCGACTGTCACTCGACCTGAGCTCAAGCGAAACTCAACCGTGAGTTCGCTCAAGGTGTGCTCGACAGTGGGCTCGAGCTAACATCAAATAGATTGTTCACTCGAGGTGTTTGTGATGTTGGGCTCAAGAGAAGCACTAATCCTAGTGTTGGCTCAAGCGAAGCACTAATATCAAACATATCGCTCGAGCTAATGTTCAATTGGTTGTTCGCTCGAGGTATGCTCGATACCCCCTTGAGCAAAGAACCCAGACTCTACTACCTTAGGGTTTCTCATGCCAACCTATATATATGTAATGTTTTAAAGAAACAAGTATGTTCAATGAGAGATTGAACTGGAAAAAGAAGCAAGAGGTGTGTGAGCAATCTTGAGAGAGAAAAAGGCCCTAGAGAGAGAGAGTTAAGATTGTGTGGGTAGAGTGATGCTCTTATAAGTCACCATGTGATTGTAATCTCCTTTAGAATAAAATCTCCTACAGCTCTATGGACGCAGACACATTACCGAACCACATTAAATTTTGTATGTCGTGTGTGTGCGCTTGAGTCCTGTGTTTGTACATTATTGTTTTCACTGTCTATCTCGATATCGTTGTATGTGGATGTGGTAACTGATATGGTGCTTTACCACAACAATGTGCAAATAAGCCGTCATGACATATTGCTACTAACAGCGTACTTCAATTTATTTTCAAATGTGCAGATAACCTTATGATCCTCATTTCATACTATTGAAATTTATCTGATCAAATAACAAATTTATTATTAAACTTGATCTCCTATCAAATATATTAATCCCATTTAGCAAAATTTACCTACCATCCAAAATAACGAACTTATATTAACTCTTATCCATTATTAAAATATCAACCCAACTAAACAACCGTTATCCAATGTTTTGAACATCAAATTTGGACTTATCAAAAAAAAAAAAAAAAAAAATGGCCGGTTGATGCTAGCTAGGTTGCCCTCCAAAAGTGCCCCTAGTGTATATATTTTTTTTAAATGTTAAAAAAAAACCACACACACAAATTCACCATTGGTGACTTTTTTAAACATTTTAAAAAAAAAACAAATTACAAACAAAATGCAGTACTAGATGACACTCTTGGGAGGCAAATAATTTTGGAGGGCAACCAATCATTTTCCAAACCTTAATAAATAATTTCAACCATCCTGCTCGTGTTTCTGATCCGGAATGGAATATCTTGAGAAACGATATAAAAACTTCCTAATGGTAGTAATTGTTTCAAATTCCAATCTCTAAATCAGCTGTCTTCCTTCAAAATCATTCCTTGAGATATTTTTGCATGCATTTCTACTCTTCAAAATCATAATCTTGCTCTTTCCTTCCAAGATTTCTCTAGAACTGTTTGAATCTCTCTTTTTGTTTTGTTTAGTTTAGTTTTTATCTATTGTACGTCAAGATAATTCTATTTTTGTTCAACTTCACGTCCTCTCAAAAATTTGAATAGTGGACTCTCTCTCTCTAAACCCTCTCCCTTCTCTCTAAACTCCCCCAAACTTCAGAATTGGCTCGAGGGGGTGGGAGCTTAGGCTCCTTCCCCCCTCACTCTTTCCCTCCCCCTCTCTGTTTTCTTCTTGCATAGTGTTTAGGTTGTGTTTTTTTTTTTTTTTTTTTTTCAGGCGAAATAAAGGGAGAATCGCCGATCGTGACTTTTCGGCACCCAATAGCCAACACGCGCCCCACAGGAGGTTGCCCAACCGCCTATCTACACGACCAGCAAATGCGGCCCCAACTAGAATGGAGAGTAGCCCGCATGCGCGAGACGAAAAATTTGGAGCTCGTCGGCATTTGACCCTCACGTGCTACCAAGAAGCTCTCTGCCTTTGCAACACACGGCTGCTCCCGAACCGGCGACTCTGGATCTCCTAAGATAGACCGTCGGTTTTCCCTCCTGCAGCCTTTTTGTGCACTTTTTTTCCTTTTTTACCGTGTTTTCACAATGTAGTTTATTTAATGCCCTGTCTTTATTTTCAAGAAAACAAAAAACTCAAAAACGTTGTGCCTTCGGACTTAGGTTCAAAGGGTGTTGTCCCTCTTCCGCTTAGGCGGTGATGATGGGGTTTGGTTTCTCCATACTCCGATTAGTTGGGTATGGAGTTGTGTTTACTTGGTTACTGCAAACTCTGTCGTGGACAAAGTTGTGTTATCTGTTAGATTTCGGTCTTTAGAGATTTGATGTCTGGACTAGACCAAGTCAGTCACGAAAGTGTACTGGAAAACTACTAACGTTTGTAATTGGCTTGTTGTTTAAGTCAAATTTATATGTCCTTCTTAATGAATGGAATGAGATCCGTTGCATGTTATAAAATAAATAAATAAATAAATTGAACAGTGATTACGTGATAATACTTTTGTCCCGCCAGAGATAGGTTTGCTCTCAGGACCGCTTTTATCACATGATGATTTGAGTCCAGCTCAGAAAGATCAGATATCAAATAAATCGATATCTGAAATGTGAACTTATCATCTGTTTGATAGTTTGATTCAAATTATGACTATTTGATATTTTATTTTTATTTTTTATCTCTATTTACATATTATCTTATATCACTCACTATCCAAACGTACCCTAAAGCTAAATGGGTGTCACATTATATAATTAAAAACCTCACGAAGTTTTTTGAAAATCCGAAACCATGCAATATGAACTGCTTCAGTTATTATACAACTCTTGCGCTTTTTTTTTTTTTTTTTAAGCATTTCCTTGTCTGTTAAACGATATTCCAACTGCTACGGTCTGTACACGCCTATTAAATGATTAGCAGAGACTATCTACTTTACTTTGGATTGCATTGCAGTGATTAGCATATGAAACCCATATGAGACATAATAGAGAATCAGAGAACATTTTTCATTAAGTGCATGGATTTACGTTGTAATTCCAAGATCTTACCACTCTGGTAAAACAGAACAGATTTGGTTTAAGAACCGGAGCTGTTAGACGAGTAACACGTACCCCGTAAACAAGACACAAGAGATACGTGTCCCTCTAATGGGTCTAAGAGCTCCAACAAAAATTGGACCCGAGCCAAGTACATAATTTATTAATTAAGGTTATCATGTATTAATCATTTCCAAGCATGCTTGAGATTTCACCCTATCTTTCATCATTCGGAGTGCTTCATTGCACTTTTGCCTTTGAATGTTGAGTATGGAGGAGATTTTGTTGTATAGAACTCACAGACTCTCCCCAATGACGAGCTATAGGATATAACCAGTTTTATCTGTTACAGTTGAGTTTAAGAAAATTCTACCTATAAAAAAGAATACCCAGAATCTCAGATCCTTCATCAAACTGACTCAGGAAATCACTTCTCCAGGGAATTCTTCTGTTCAAGCCAAGAAAAATAATTAAAACAAAACCTAAATAGAAAGTCGAGTAATATGATACGATCGTGCGTAAACTCATTGAGCCTCTGAGATTATGGAGTGAAGATGGGCACAAACTTTTGATTAGAGAGCATTCAGCAGCAAGTACGATCTAACCCAACTTTGGACTTGTTAGACAATTCCAATCTGTCAGGAGATCAAGTATACTTGTCTAACAAGTAACAACCATTTGACAAAAACCCTCACCTGCAACTAAACAGACCTGATAAAAGCTTTACAGAAGAAACACAAAACTCACAGGCTTCATTGCTCGAAGGAGAGCGCAAGGGTCAACTCCAATCCCGAGAGTATTGGGGAAAGCAGGCATGGTTCGTCGAGATGAAAAGTCCATATATGACCGTGCTGCTGACCACAACTGGATGGAAAATATGCATGAATATTGAAGGCCTAGAAAATGCATTAATCACATATGACCAGCTATTTTGCACAGGTCAAGACACAGCATGGTACAACTAATGCTTTCTTGGTTCTCCAGCATGGGCTTTGAACCTGTCATTGAGCTTTTGCAAGGGTCCGGCTAGACACACCATGCAACAATTTCACAAATCCAAGGAAACTCAGCTTTCCATCAGTATGCCTAACCCAATCATGAAGAACAGCATGAACAGGGACTGAAGGACCAAGGCCAAGTTCCTGAAAGTGTACAAAAATTCTAAGTCAATCTGTCTCTTGTTAGTTGACAAGATGAATTCAAGCATCAGTGTTTCTCCGGCCAAGTCCAACAAACAAACTGAATAAAAGCAAAAAATGGAAGAGTATTTTTTCGTCTTCCCATTTTGATGAAAAAACCAGCAGTAGTTATCCAAAACAAGAATAAACCAGCAGAATAATCATGGGTTTGCATTTCAACCCAACCAGGGCAGGTAGAAACTGAACATTGAGTGTTAAATTGGGCAATCAGATATTATTAATTTAAAAGAGCTTGTTTATAATAATACTGTGCGATCACTGGATGCAACATAGATCATCCATCTTATTGGGAACAAATTTAATGTTTCCCCTTTCAAGCTGTGACCCAAAACAAAGTTCGCATTAGCACACAGAGAAAGTTGACTGTACAACAGCTTGAAGCGCTGGGCTGATGGGGAGGAAGAAGAGAACTATAAGAAAAGTCTAGCAAGATCAAAATTCAGAAACAGATGAACTATCCCAGTACATATCAACACAGTTTTTTGCAAAACATTGATTCAGTTAGGTGTTTACGTAATTACCAACTTTTCCAATTGCACAATATTCCCCATTGCAGCCAAAAAAATGATAAATGAAACAGTTGAAAATCACTATCTATCTAATTTCTAATAAAACTTGGTTCTCCAATCTACATCCTAAAAATAGATCTTTTTTTTTTTTAGAGGTCATGCGCAGGGTAGCATATTGTTGATCAAAGTCATTTCCTACACTGGCCAGCATGCACGCAGTTATGTTATTTTTTAACCAAACATACCGAAGCCAACTCCTCAATAACAATAGCTCTGTTTCCATCCTTCTCAAAAAGTTCATAGGCACAACGAGCATGTTGCTCCCACCGATCAAGAGCCTCAAGTTGATGCACGCTTAGTGCAGCTGCACAGAACTCCTCAAAGTCCATCCTTCTGTATTGCAATGCATTAAGCTGGAGCCAAAGAGAGGCAAAACAACTTGCTGTTAAAGTCAAGATTCAAGAACATTAACGAAAAATAATCACCACATCCAGCAAAGTTGTCAAGCAACCTACCGACACTAGAAAATCAGGGACCCGCGACTCCTTCATAGCTTGTGTTGCATTTTTCATCAAGGCCTAGCAACAGCGAAAGACTGAGGACATAGCTTACAACATCCAGTTTAAATGTAAGATATATTGACAGAAACTAACCACTTTGATATTTTCTAAGCTTATATTGCCGTTTTTGTTTGGTTCCAATAGTGCAAACTGCTCCTTCAAATAAAATAGTTCATCTACAGTCAATGTTTTAGACAGAGCCTGAGACAACAATGAAAAGCAGAATGTAAGAAACTATTAAACGCTGAAATCGAGTTTACCATATGCAGATATAATTAACTTAGCAGACCTAGAACTGAATGATTAGGCTATGAAGAGAGATTTCAATCACTTCCAAAAAATCTAACACTTTAGATTGCATAAAAACTACCGAAGAACAGATTAGTAAATTATCTCCACTTATAGATGGCATCATATACACACCCTTAAAGCAGCTTTTCGTAGAGATGATGATCGCATATAAGCCTTCATGAGCTTGAATACAAGTATATCCAGAGGCACTTTTACATCATTAGAACTTTTAATCCAGGGATGACCTGCAAGAAAACTGTTTGAGCAACACTATAATTACATGAGAACAACAACCAAACACTTTTGGAAGTGGATGAGGCACTATACTTAGAGCTTGAGCAGCTGTCATTCGTTTTCGTGGGTCTTTATTCAAAAGCCGCTTAACAAAATCTCTGGCCTCAGCAGACAAAGATGGCCAAGGCGGCTCATCAAAACTTGGATCAGCTTTTAATACAGCCCGAAAGATCCCAGACTCAGTTCTGGCCCAAAACGGACGGCTACCACACAATAGGATATAAGCAATTACACCAATACTCCAGACATCAGCCTCTGTACTGTATGATCTATGCAGAACTTCAGGAGCTACATAATATGCACTACCAACAATGTCGTTCAGCCTTTCATCTGCAAAGCAATTGAAACATTTTAACCATTGACACGTTCAAAGAGCTATTATATAGTACGTAGTATAGCCTTATATATAATTATAAACGAGGACAAACCTAGTTTCACGAAATCTGACAAGCCAAAATCTATGGCCTTCAGTTGTGAGTTCTCATCCCTTGACGCAAAAAGGAAATTCTGATGCAGCAATAATTAACTATACTTGGTGAGAGAGTAAATCAATGAAAAAAAATCAGAGTGCAACGAGCACATGCAGCAAGAAACTTTGAAACTGCTGTTATAAACATTGCTGAACAACTGATTCACAAAAACAAGTACAATAGGTATCAAGTCTTTGCTCACTGAGCTTCCCCAACTTTTGCATCCTGGCAAATTGCAGGCTGTCAGCATTTACAAACTACTTCCTCTGTTTAACCCCTGACCTCTTTGAGAGATAGAGGGACTGACTATATATTAGAGCCATCTTGAAGAATTTAGAGGGAGACAATTACAGCAAAGTAGTTATCTCTATCTAAAGGTGTACTCCGGCAGAAATCAATCTAATTTTCTAAAGATAGTGAAATAAATAGAATATACTCCACCTCAGGTTTAAGATCACGGTGCACCACACCCTGGAGATGGCAAAAGGCAACAACATTTAATATCTGTATCATGACAGCCTTTGCATCATCTTCCGTGTATTTCCCACCCCTGCAAAGGAAAAGGGCATGCAAGTATAAGCTAAGATGCATGTAACTGCTTTATCAGCTACCTATCAGCTTTGTCTTTCATAACTTCCTTTTTCTTCTCCTCACCCATCAACTTTAGTAGGCTCAAAGAGCACTTTTTTGGATCTTGCTAGCGAAGAGATATATACCTTGAGAGAATTCTGTCTAAGAGCTCCCCTCCTTCGCATAACCTGAGAGGTGCAAGACAATCCACCAGGGCTCATTAAAATAATACTTCATAAGCAATTGTTGATGAGTCCTCCCAATAGAGAGCAAAAGCTCAGAAGATATTTTCCAAAACGTAACAAAAACATTAACAGCAGCATCAATTTAATGAAAAGCTTGCAGTCAGAGCTTACTCCATTACTATATACACATTGTCATGGTCTTCATAAGCATCATAGAACTTTACGAGATTGTTATGCCCAGTCAATGCTCTCAATATTTTCACCTCTCTTCTCACATCCTCAATGGCAATGGCAGTGTTCATCTAACAAAAACAATTAAAAAAAAAAAAGCAAATAAGACACAGTAACGAAATCCAAAAGACAGCGCACCATACAGTGCTATAAACTAACATAAACACTTCCACCAAAGATAAAAATAGAAACTTTGGATGAAGGATAAACAAAAAATCCTGATAACCAATATGGTAAAACAATGACTAGAAATGGTTTACTATTAGCATAAAGCAAGTAGAATGGAAACTATAAGTCATAAAGCGAGTAGAATGGCTATTCTATGTAACATCAGGATGACAAACACTTTAATCTCCCACATCAATTTTGCCTTTTATAAGTAATCATGAATTTTATTCATTCTTAATAGGCGTGGACCAAGTAAACATGTTAATCCCCCACATGGATGACCCATATGAGCAGAACCTCATAGCATAAGTTATTAAATTTTCATCTCTTTTGCTAGAACATTCTGCCAGGTTCTTTAACTTAACTCCACAGAAAATTTTATTCACAGAACTCTCCCAATAAAAATGGATTCTTTATAGAAATCTGAAAATGGTGTGATATTTACACGAAGAAGAAAAGATTTTCCCAAACTTCACTATTTATTGGGAATATTACACACACACATATATGTGCAAATGGTAGGGGGATGAATACACTTTTCACTCTCAAACTACCATGGGTTTGCACTTTGCACCACAATCTATCAAAACTAAGGCATTGCCCGCTTAAACTATAAAAATCAACCAAAAAAAAAAAGTATAAAAACTTTACATTTTGCATCCTCTTAAAATGTCAAGATTGTGCATCCTCTCTTAATTTTCTTTTTTTTTTATTGGCACTGGGTGTCCAGAAACAAAGTCCGGACTTAAACGAGGATGCAAAGTGTCGGTTTTTTTTATTCATCTTAACAGTTAGAATTACACGAGGATGCAATGTGTTAGTTTTTAGTAGTTTGAATGTGTGAAGTGTACTTTTCCCAATGATGCATGAAATTTTCCCATTCATGCATGACGTCCATGGCAAAATTAACTCTTTTATCTTTTCCATAACTAAAGGTGAAAAGAGTTCAAAAAATCTTCTAACCAAACTTTACTTGGATACCAATAAACATGAAAAAACAAAGGGAAAAAAATTCGATTGTACGACTCGACCCTATAGTCTAATTGGTTCCTTCTAAAGCCTAATAATTCGAGGCCAACTTGTTGACCAAATACTTCTACGTAGCAACACAAGTAATAATAACATTAATCAAATCTAACACGTCATAGTCGGAGCACTAGCGCCAGATTTATTTAAAGAAAATCTCAACTCCAATCATTATCAGACCTCCGCTACCACCTTAGACCTCTAACAGCGATCAAAGGCCTCTTCATATTATCCGCTAAACACATGAGCAATCGCATGAAATTACTGACGAGCAAAATCGATAAGAATCATCATATTCCTCTTTTGCGTTTCCCACACAGAATTACGAGTGATATAAAATCATCATATAATAACCCGCCTACGGATCCAATCTCTACGGTGCCTCTCTAATCTTTGATTTGCAGAACCAATAATTCACTAACTAATAAGGTATACCTATAGTGAGAAATGCATTCATACTAACTACAGCAAAAATTAAACAAAATTAGACATAAAATTAAGGCGAACCTTGGCTTTGGGTATGACTTTTACGGCAACCTGGTGGCCTTTGAGCTCGCCCTTCTTGAACTTGGCGGCGCAAGTGTACCCGAAATGTCCTCTCCCAACCTCGTCTCCCAGCTCGTACTTGTTCCCGAAATGCTTGGAGAACCCAAAGCTCTTGTCCAGCCCGGTCACCTGCTCCGCCTCGCTCCCCTCCGGTATCGCCGCCTCGTTCGGCTTCACCAATCCGTGTCGCAGGGCCAGCACCGCCCGTATATGCTTCGCCGGAGACGGTGGCGGGAACGGCCGCTTGAAGAACCGCTTGGGAGTCGAGTTCGAGCTCGCATTTGCCGGAGATCTGGCCGGAGACTTCTTCGAGAAGAGGTAGTGCGCCGGGCTGGGACTGTAGAACGGAAATGACGGTGATTTCTTCCCGTTCTGCTCGGCGGTAGGTTTCTGGCTATCGCCATTGCCATTGGCAGAGCTGGAAGTTGTTTTGGTGCTATCCTTGGCCTGGACGGATTTATTCTGAACCGGTGTAAAATTGTTCCCGGCAGGTTCAGGATCGAACTTCGGAGAAGAAAGGCTGGTTGCGGAGTGTTTGGAGATGCAGAGACCCATCTGAATATCCTCCCAAACGCGGAGTGTAGGGATTTCACTTCCAAATTCAAGTCAGTGCATCGTAATTCTTATGGATAATGGATTTGAAATTCTTCGGGAATTGAAAAAAAAAAAAAAAAAACAAAACAAAACAAAAACTCAGGCTTGTCTCCGAGTGATTGGAAGCGTTAACAATGGTGGGATGGAGAAAGCGAAGGGCGTGGGATCCATAGAAGCTGATAAAAAGGAAACGACGATTGCTTCGCTTTTTCTTTTTCTTAATTCCACGACTTATAAATTCGTTTAAACTATTATTTGAGTTTTTTTTTTTTTTTTAAACTTAAACTATTATTTGAGTTATTTACTTTTCCATATTTATATTACTTTTTTATTTTTTGGTCGACGTATTAATATTTTTAATTGATCGAGCTATGGCACGTGGAGAGGTATGATCGGTGGCACGTAAAAAGACTATTTCATTCCACGTGGCGTGCATTGGGGCTCGTTCTTCCTCAATTAACGTAACTTGACATCTCGATAATAATTGGCTGGTAGTTGTATATTTTGAGTGAACCAAAATGAGAATACAGCTATTTTATAATTAGCCTATAATTAAATTTTCAAAAAAAATTATGCTCTGGAGTTTATCAAAAATATAGGCATTTAGTTTTTTCTAGAATACTTAATTCAAACAATTTTTTTAAATTTTCTAAAACATATCATTAATAGTTTTTTTTTTAGTTAAATATCATTAATAGTTGGAATGTTGTTGTGCTCATGTTAATGTAGTATTATTGCTTAGAAAAAAAAAATGTTAATGTAGTATTAAATTTATGCTTTTAAGATCATTTACATAATCATAAATCTTAATAATATAATATTTTTATAAGAATAATTCTTCTCATCAGTTACTATTCACTAATTTACACTCAGCATTATATTAAAAATATTTCACAATTTATGAAAAAAATTATAAAATATAAAATATGAAAATAAATAATAACTAATATATATAGTTGTAACAAAACTCTTTTTTTATAATAGGTCGATAATATTATTTTTTATTACAAATATATCCAATAATTACTCAGTAAATAATGACAAAAATCTCCAATTTTTTTTTTTACAAGGATTTCCTGTTTTTGAGGAAAACATTTGACATTTTCATTCATGTAACGTTTAGAGCAAGCAGGAGGAGCGCAGCCGCGTCCAAAAGTCAAAACCACGCCGCAGTGTTCTGGCTTTCTTCCTGGACAAGCTACCTTGGTGGCTAGTTCCTCGTATTAATTTTGCGAAGGATATATAAAATACGAAAAATTCTATACATTATATTTTTATTTGATAATTTTTTAATATTTAATAATAATAAATATTTCACATCTTACGTAATAAAATAAAGATAAAATAAAGATATAATGTATAATATTACACATCAAATAAACCTGCCAAGAAGAAGAAGAAGATCGAGATTCTAATTTGTCTTTTCTATTATTTTAGGTGCGGTTTAGATAATAACTTGAAATAAATTGGGATAAAATTAAAAATTAAATAAAATATTATTTAAATATTATTTTTTAATAATATTATTTTTTAAAATTTAAAATTATTTATTATATTTTATATAAAAATTTAAAAATTTTATAATAATAAAATAAAATAAAATAATGCTAAATCGGACCCGGCTTGGTTGATAAAGGACGGTAATGCATGGTTAAAAAATTAATAGTTATTTTTTAAATATATAAATAAATCATTGGAACCAGGAAAAAATTCCTTACTTACGTTTTCTGTTAGATAATTCATCTTTCTTTTATTCATTTTTTAAGATCTCTATTTTTATATTTTTTTATGGAGAACGTACAATTTTTCATGCTCCACGCTTTTTTTTATATTAATAACGTGCTTAAGAAAAATTTGGACTATGGCCCCTTTGGAAACTGAGGGTTGTTTAGAAAACATATTCTATCTCATTTCATCTTATAATTTTTTATAATTTCTTTTTCAAACATCGCTTAAATGTAAATACTTTTCAATTTAAAATTTTTAACTTATAATTTTTTCATCTAATTATTACCTAATCATTATAATTTTCTAAACTTCCAAACAAGATACAAAAATTAATTCAACTTTTTCAAATTTATAAACAAAAATTATATTAAAAAATTATATATTTTAATTTTATAATATTTTTATTCAACTTTTTATCTATTCTTTTCCAAAATCAATAAAATATTTTAATTCAAATCAATTCACTACTATTCACAAATTATCTTACTATTATTAATAAATTTCTCATTCAATCTCATATCATCTGTGTAACTAAATGAGGCCTAAGAATGGGAGCTTCGGTTCCGCCCTTTGCCTCCCCATTCTTCTAGCTTAGAGATCATTTTTTGCAAGCTTTATATTGACTTTTCTTCTCTCTCTTCATCTATCATTTTTCATCAAGGTTAACTACGGATTAGCTACAATTCCTCATCAGCCTTTACACACCTTAGGTGGGTTTAATTTTTTTTTTTTTTTTAAGCAAAACATGTGTTTTGCATCGCTGTTCTTCCCATTCAAATTTTGACAAAACAGCAGCCCCCCAAGGAGGCAAGCCACTGCATCGCGAGACTACCATCACTGTCGCAGTTCATCCTCACAATAGAACCTCCACACCGCATCACCACGCACCCAATCCAACTACAACCAACCCAAGACGGCAACCTCTGCTTAGCCACCATAGCCCAGCCCTGAAACCACTGTGTAAGAGAGCCAACAAGCCATCTGCAATTATACAGCAAGCCTCTGTTTTTCACACTCAAAAACATAGCAACCCACGTCCAGTAGCTCTTCCACACCTTCCTCAGACGTAGATAATGCCAACCAGCCATGTCGTTTGGTTAAAAACCACCATTCGGTTGTGCTCCTCCGCCTCTCACCATGGTTGCACTACCGTAGACAAGTCCCACAGCTTGGTCGTGTTACTTCCCACGCCACCTTTATTTCAGTTAACACCCACTCCACCATATGTAAGCCCCTCTTTTTTTCTCTCTCTCTCGGTAAAGTTTTTCTTCCTCCTGACTTTAAACCCTCTAGTTGATTTTTTTTTTATGTGTTTAAATTTCATTACAGTCCGTGTGTGTACGACCGGTGAGACGTGGGGAGGTGGTTTCGTGAGATGGAGGCTGGCAACTTGGGGAGGAACCCTTATGTGACTTGTAGCCAAGGAAAATGACAGGTGATATGGGGGAGGTTCTTCCCATTCGAAGACCACATGGGATTAGTGAGGGGTTGAGGTCGAAGACGACTTGGGGATTGAGGGCTTCTGTTGGATTTTTGGCTTCTCCCGATTCATGGGATTAGTGAACTCAGTTCCCACGTGGGGTGTGGGGTGTGTGTTGGGGGACCGAATGATGCCAAGATTATTTCTTTCTTGTTTGCCTCCTTCGAACACCAAAAGAGGAGATGTGTGAGTCTTACATGTTGTCGCAGTAACTTATGAGCCTCATTCGCGTCGCATCTTTGTCAATTTTCAAATCACATACAATAGCTTAATCAATCCCGCAAGCTCAAAATATCAAGAATTAGGCTGTAAATGAACCAGTATGTTCGATAGCCCGCTTGATCTCGTCCAATTAAACTAGAACTGAACTTGACTGGTGGAAAAAAAAAGGCTAGCCCATAAAAGCAGATATCCGCTTGATTAGTAAATGACACATACCTGACTAAACTCGACTCAACCCTAAAGCTCGTTAAGACCCGCTCGTTTATACCCGAGTCGACTCGTTAGCTTAACTCGATTAAAACTCATTCACATATTGATAAATATATACACAACTATGTATATATACATATATATATATATTAGCTAATAATATAAGCATAACATTTTTATAATTAAATATATGATATATAACCTAATTACTTATGCTTATATATTGAATATATTTCATTGTTATATTTTATAATTTGTACAATAATTAGTCGATAAGATTTAGTAATTGCATATACTAGTATGTGGAAATCATATATAAAATAGATATATATTATCGCATTATGTGTATGTATTAATAGTTTATGTAGGCATATAATATATTATTATTATGAATAGCCTTTATATTAATTAGTTACATATTAATTTTTTTAAAATTTTTAAAATTCTATAATTTAATAAAAGTTCTACTTGTTAATTGTACAAATTCAATATTAAATGTTTTATTTTTTATTTATCAAATTTATTAATTATTAAATGTTATTCAAAAAATAAACAACTCGAGTCCAACTCTAGAGCTCATTTTTTTGTCAAGCTTGAGTTGGGAGTTTAGCTTATCGAGTTGAGTTCGAACAGAGATTAAATAAAAAATTTCAACTCTAGTTTTTTTAGTCAAGTCGAGCTCGGCAAGCCAAAGACCAGCTCAGCTTGGCTCTATTATAGCCCTATCAAGAATCGACCGACCAACTTTGCTACACTGCGGCCTGGCTGTGTTGCATAATAAATTATGGCATACCTATAACTCATTAGGGGTGGGCAACGAGCCCTGCACCCTTCTATCCCGCCATATGGTGGGGCGGGCAACCCCAGTGGGGACGGAGGGTGGACTGGCCCACCCCACTATTTATATATATTTATAAATATATTTATACATGTTTATAAATATTTGTTATTAGTTTTACTATATATAAATATAGTAATATGTATTAAGTATAATTTTTACTTAATTCTTTCTGCAAGTTACACAATAGCCTAATGTGACCTTTATATAGGAGGTTAAGACAATATAAAAGTCTTACTTAAACAATGTGAGACTCTTGTATTGCTCTGGTCTCTTATGTAAAGGCCACATTAGGCTACATTAACTTACACATAATATGTACTAATAAATTTAAAAGCTAAATTATTAGTCTTTAAATTTTGTTTTTGTTTACAAATTTAAATTTACAATTTGAGTCTAAAAATGTATTTTTTACCATTTTTAGACTTAGGAATAATTCATGGACCCTGTGGACCATGTGCATTATTGGAATGGGCAAGGAGGCAGGATTGATGAGGGGTCCACCCCCACCCTGCAGCCCGAGGGCGAGATGCAAGAGTGAAAACCCTAACCTCCACCCATGCGGAAGCGGAGTGTGAGAAATGGTTGACATGGGTGGATATCATCTCTATAATTAATACTTGGAGAAGTATTTTTTTTTTAAATACAATTAGTATTTTTCTAATTCCGGGCATAGTCCCCTGTGTTCAAGCTCTGATCATCTATCCAATTCATACATTTTAATTAAAAGAAAAGAGAAGAGAATCTTAAAAAGGTCGAAGAAAAGGGAACTGTCAATTAGTGATGGATTTTTGATGTATTCTCACTCACGTATGTACGTAGGATCGGAGCAGCTCTTTACTCGCCAAATGGCACTCTTTAACGTCCTCATTGTACATAAAAATAAAACAATAAAAGGTATTAATTCCCACGTAATCTTTAAATACTTTTTTTTTTTTTTCTAATCAATAATCTTTAAATACTTGGTTGTGAATATGGCAGCTCCTCTTTCATCAACACTGTTGGTTTGGTATTTTTAGAACTTGTTTATTTTTAGAGATGAGATGAATTAAGATTAAAATTAAAAAATTGAATAAAATATTGTTAGAATATATTTTTTAATATTATTTTTATTTTAAAATTTGAAAAAATTGAATTGTTTATTTTATTTTATGTGAATATTTAAAAAAATTCTAATAATAAGATGAGATAAAATGAGATGAGATGAGATATTTTTTAAAAACAAACGAGTCCTTGATTCGTTTACTTTTTTGCTCCTTCTTTCGTGGGGCTATGCCAAAGGGGGACAATATCAGCAACTCATTCATGACGCAGACACAGATGATTTAATATGTTTTTATTTTTATTTTTAATTTATAAGCTGATGCATGCATGCAACCCTTGAAAAAATATATACATGTAACTTTGTTTTAGATTGGTTTGGTTTTACAAATATTTAAAATCATTTTATCTTAATATCTAAATACTATTGAAATATAAATATTTTTTAATTTCAAACTTTTAATTTTTTTATTTAATCATTATCTAATTATTACAATTTTTTCAAATTTACAAATAAAACACAAAAAATAATTCAATTTTTTTAAATCTGAAAAAAAATAATATTAAAAAAAATAATATTCTAACCATTTATAAACTTTATAATTTTTTATTTAATTTTTTCTTTCATTCTTAAAATCTCATAAAAATCTTAACTCAAGTCATTTCACTAGTATCTATAAATTATCTCACTATTATTTACAGATTTATCATCTCATCTATGTAACCGAACGAGGTCTTAGTCTTTTTTATATAACATTATTTTAAGGACTTAATTGGATAGTGAGATGAGATCAAATAAGATAATCTGTAAATAATAATGAAACGATTTGTGAATAGTAAAGAAATAGATTGAGTTAATATATTTTATGGAGTTTTGAGAAATGAGAGAAAATATTGAATAAAAAATATTATAAAGTTAAAATATCGCCAGAATATAATTTTTTAATATAATTTTTATTTTGAAATTTAAAAAATTTGAATTATTTTTTGTATTTTATTTGAAAGTTTGGAAAAGTTATAATGATTAACTAATAATTAGATGAAAAAGTTAAAAATATAAGATTAAAAAGTATTTATATTTTTAGTGTTTAGATATTGAGATGAGATGTGAGCTCAAGCTTAAATGAAAGATATTTTTATAACATAATGTCATAACTTATAAAAATAACATTGTTATACATATATACTTTCAGGATATTTTAAATATAGTTATATAAAGAATTATAAAAAAAGTTTTACTTGTATTATCAATATTAGATAAAAGCCATAATTACAAATGGATCTTATAAAAATAAATTTATAAATTAATATAAATATTTTTTAAAATTATAAAATTGACATAATATGTTAAATTATAAAATTATTTTTATTATAAAATATCTTATAAAATTATATAGTTTATTTTTATAAAATTATGAATTTTGAAGATGAGAGAATACATATTAAATTACTATGAATAAACACAAAAATAAAAAAAAAATAAATTAAAAAGAGAGAGAAAAATGGCAGGGGCACATGGCCCCAGCTTCCCTCCACAATTAGTACAACATTTATTTCTTTGAATTCTTTCTTGAAAAGAAAATGGGGGGACGGTTGATTTGGACTGTCGTTTTTTTTAATATTTTATGCCAACAGTTTATCTATGCAGCACTTGAGCTATAGTTCTGACTTTTGTACCACAATGATGTTGATAATCATGAGCTTACGAAGTGCCAGTTTTCTGTTCATTTGGCGCCAAATCAAGACAAGGAAAAAGTTACCCCCACCACTTTTGTCTTCTGTTTATCCTTATTTTATGAAAATGTTTTTTTTAAAAAAAAAGAAAAGAAAAAAAAAATCACTTATCAAAAAGAACAACAAGGTAATAAATAGTTTTAGAATAATTATTTTCGTTAGTTACTATTTACTATTTTATATTTTATAAAAAATGTTATCAAGTGTAAAATGAAGAGTAAATAATAACTGACATATAACAAAGTCCATAATTTTATTAGCATTTTTATTAAACATTTTTATAAAGCGTCAAGAGTCAATTAAAGTCACGCTTAGATAAAGAGTTCTAGACTCATATCTCCTTTAATTTTTTTTAGAGTTATTATTAGTTTAAGTAGGTATGTAAAGCACACCATCTATGTCACTTAAATAATAAAATTTAAAATTTATCTTCCAAATCAAATTATATTGTTTAAGCACTTTATTATGTACTTTATACACAAATAGAGTTTTTCCTCTTTTTTTTTTTTTTTTTTTTTTTTAAAGATATATATGAATAACTCAATCTAGATGAATCATGTTAGGATCTCGTGGAATAATATCTACTTGATTAAAAACAAATAGCAGATCCATTGAACAAAAAGATATGGTAATAGTCAAATAATAGAAAATGTTCTTAAGAATATTAACAATAGAATAAATGCCATATTAAAATCAATTTTGAGTTCAACATCTTTGGTCCACTGAACATGAACCGATAATTTGAATATTGACTTATTAATTAATCTATATTTCAACGACATATTCATCATAGAACATCAAGTTTGACCAGCTAAAAATCATCACGAAAGACATAATAAATCGTTCCCATAATTCCTTCTTTCCCAAAGTCAAAAGGAACTCGTGAGAGCGAAAGTAAAAAAAAGATCTCTCCAAGGAAAAGTGAAAAAGAAAACCAGTGGAATTTCATCATCCACACCCACAAAATGAGAAAGTTGTCCGTCCTTGTCTTCTTCTTCTGCCCGTGCATCCTATACAAGCTAGCCCCACGCATCATGCGCATGCTTGCCTCGCACTAACCGGCATCAAAATCGAGTGCACCTATACCACCCACCGCCCCCTTCCCATCTTTCATAACGCAAAAATACAACATTTTTTTAAAGAGTAATTTTACATGAAAGCTTTATATCAAACACATCCTCCTGATTTATCATTTTGATAATTTTCCGTGCTTGATTGCTAGGATAAAGTTCAACCCAAATCATCAAAACCACAATATGGTGAACAATATGAGGGCCTGATAGTGAGTTGTGAAAGTGCTCCAAAATCTTTGCAGAATGGAGACACCAAGGATTACGTACCATGATCTGACCGACAGACAACGTACATCAACTCCACTATTCCACTAATCAAGCAACAAAAGAGACCAAGCTAGACAGCAAATCATGCGGACAGCCACCGGCCAGGCTTTTCCTTAAAGAACAAGAAATTTGAACTTTGAACCAAGCTTCTAATTTAATAAACAGCTTGAGAATTCCAATCCGATGCTTGGATTGCTACGGTGTGAAACCTGACATCCAAAGGCTTGGTGTCTTGGAAATGGACTCTTCCCAAGAAAGAGACGTGTTCTGTCGGTGCTCGGTCAATGCCGCGTGACTTCAACCCAAAGAACATATACACGGTGTCAAACAGATCCTTCCCTATCAAATTTAATTGTTCTTACATATCTGATAAACTGATATCACCATGTTAACTTTAAGCACTATATAAATATTACAAATTCAAACCACGTAAATCAGTTATTTTTAATATGGTGATATAATATTTAATTGAAAAACTTCCATCGTAGATAGATTTATCAGTATAACAGAATAACAGATTATGTAGCAGTCTAGGTACATCTAAACAACGTTAATGACAGAGAGAACTAATTCCTGGGTATATTGGGCAGAATAATCATTGTTGGTTGAGCCTTAGTTCCTTTCAGAAGCCAGCATACCACTTCTCGAATATAGTTGTTTTCAATCTTGGTTGTAGCCATGTGACTGAAGAATGCTAAGACAACCAAACTAACCAGAAGTTTTGTCCCCACCAAACCCAGACTCCAGAAATCCAGTTTGGTTGAGATGACTAACATCACCCCACGATTTTATGGTCCACTCATCCCTATCCGACAAGTGAAGGATGTTGACAGATGTATTCAATACCTTCCCTCCAGACCTTCCATTTGGGCAAGCTCGCTTGTACAGTGATCTGACGACTCCCCCATGAGTGACCACAACCACTCGTTCTCCTGCAACCGATTAAAGCAACTTATAACTGATCATTCTCCACTTAGAACGTCTTATAGTAGTTCAATATGTATAGCAACAACGATTTTGGAACTCTAATTGTGTCCCCTAACCAAACTTGGGTCAGTAGTTGGGAGTTCAAATCAATTCGTGCTATGGTTAAATTCGTAACTATAAAAGTAGAGTTTATCTGCACTGCAGTATACAAAAGCATGTACCCAAACCAAAAATGAGTAAGGGCAAGAAATACACAGTTGCTGAAGAATAAATAGCAATAAAACCTTCCAAGTTTCTGAATATTTTCACTGGGAAAGTTCTGAATGACCTACACACATACCTTTATGCTTTCTACCAATTCTCTCCAATGAAGATGTGCACCGTTCATAAAGTTGGTCAAGACTTTCTCCACCACCCTGAAAATGTAGAGTAATGTAAAGGGATAGGTTCCAACAACTTTTCTGTTTATCCCAAAACAAAAATTCCATGCACATAAAATATTTAAATTACTTACTATTAATCATATTTCTTCTGGTATCTCACTCTCTCTTATCTTAGTGCATATGGAATTACTTACTCATAGACAATATGTTGACATGATATGATACAGAGATTATTTCTAGTCCTATTCAAGATAGAAGATGGCCGTGGTAATTATACAAGTTTAATAGCCCAAGAGAGAGGAAGATTATGCGAGTCCCAGGTCCTGTTTCTTGCACTGGAAGATATGCATGTTCAGTTATTTCAGCAAAAATAAAATCACTTAAAAAGTAATTGCACACGAAATAGAAGTCATGCTGAGCCTAGGTCAGCCTGAAACACAAATTACAGTTCAAGGTCTAAAAACCTTAACTGAGCCAGTATTACTTGGCCTCAAATTTGTGGAACAAACTTCAAGCTGACGCTGCTGACCTGAGCCAGCATAGATATAGCAGACCATTCAAGAATTAGTCACCAATTTCAGATATATTCTTCACCACTTGCTTCCCTTTGAACCCGTCACTGGACTGATCATGCTTGAGAGTTTACAGATTAACCACATTCTTATCATAATATTAGTAATGCCACCAACAGCCTAAATTCCCCTACCATGAGCAACATTAAAATTAAAAACTGCAGATGTCCTTATGGAGATATTTTCATTTACACTGGGTTTGGTAGACCAAAATTCAAGCCCAAGTTTTCGGCTGAAATGGAGATAGGACCAGTCTGACCCATTCTGCAGCCCTTCTCACAAGCCATAAGGTTCCCCAATGGTGTAATACAACTCTAATAGTACAAACAGAGTACTTACTGGAATTTCCTGATCTGTCTTGTGATTTGAAAAGGCCCAGTAAGCCTCAGGACTAAGTTTGGCTGCTTCACGTAGTACAAGCCCTTGAAGATTTCCCAAGTGTCTTTCCCGTAGATCAGGCTCTTTAATAACCTGAAATTAAAATTCAACAGATACTAGATCATTGACTTTCTCTAAATACAGAGTGTTAAGATATCATGTAATGTAATTAACCAAATTTTCCATGTAAAAGTAATAATAATTATGACGGTTACATATAAAAATAAAGAAATTATGTGTGTGTGTGTGATATAGAGAGAGAGAGAGAGAGAGAGAGAGAGAGAGAGAGAGAGAGAGAGAGAGAATATTTCCAAACTAAATTCAATTACATAACTTATTATGAAAAATCCCCCCCACCCTCCCTTTTTTAAAGCAGAAACTGATTAGATATTTTATTCAGTCAAATTAAAAGATATACAAGAAAAAAAACAAATTAGGATTTGTTTCACATTGATGGTACTAAAATCCTATTGCTCTTGCCCACAATTAGTTGAACCAAATAAGGAAAGAAGATGAGATGATGAATGAGATATTCAATTACATGAAACAGTAACCCTAGAATACCCAAGTTGATTTTGTGGTTCAAGTTAAAGGTGCTCAAGGCCAAAGGCCTGGGAATGGGGTCGGTCAAGTATGATATGTCAATAAAGAAAATCATCACTTCACTTGTAATTCAGCGAATGATAGGGCCTTACATTGTGTCACAGCAGCAAAAATGAGGTGAACCTCAAGTAGTTTCTGGAAGATGTTTAGTTGGGTTGATTACATAAAACCATGATTCCAAGAATATGTTACTAGTTCTGTTTATTACCAAACACCATTATTCATGTTGCTTTCTTTATACCTGTATGTTTACCATTTTTATATGTTGTTTTTTGTTTTTTTATGAATTATTTTTTTATGTACATGTTATAGAATAAATACTTGCAAATAGAAATTGTTTACACCAAAGAAAATGACTTCAATGTGACTACTCTATAGTCTATACATAACTATAATCTGAATTGAAAACCAGAGTCAGAATTGAAATTAATCGTCCTCTCCTCACATATGTTCAAGTAAATACAACAAAATGGAACTTCAAGAAAGTAGCTTCTCAATGCATACCTCTAGCCCACCACAGCAGGTTGCAATTATCTGTGCAGTTTCAAGAGCCCTTTTCAAGTCTGAAGAGTATACAACGGAGATTTTACCCTCCCTGGATAGTCTATCAGCAACCTTTAAGGAAAAGATAATTAAATAGTAAGGTCGAGGCAATCGAGATAACCTTTTATAACCAATTATGTTGGTTTTTAATGCCAAACTACGGCAAGCAACATATAGATGATAACTTACTGCAGATGCTTGTTGTCTCCCAGAATCATTTAGTTCAACATCCAGATGCCCCTGTTTAAATATGTTTAATGCAAAAGTAGAAAGATTGGCTAAAATCAGAACCAGAAAAAAGGATTCGAACACGGTCTACTATATTACAAGTGAGCACGAGTCAAAAGGTGTAAAAATTTCTATTTCACTCCCCGATGGGCGTTCACAGTCTAGATTATACAAATACATATAGGAGGATTGATAAGAAAACGATATGAATAAATAGGGAGCTGTATTGGGATTTGTAGGATTATGTTCCATGTCCCATATAAATGCTATTTGAATTTGTTAATTGTCGTAAACAAATTAGAATCACTAATCTGGAAATATAAAAGAACACTATTATAGAGCATAGTCCAATTATAAATCCGATTTTAACAAATAAATAAATCAATCAATTAAAAGTGCCACATCTCATATGCTTTAGGAAGGCCCCAAATCTAACTAGGTATATCTAAGTGTTCATGTGATGATAAATTTCGATTTACAAGCAGAAAATCAACGAAACAACAGACTTTACAAACTCGAGCAAGCCAGTTTGACATCCTAAAAAAAGAGGAAACGGACCTGAATCCTTCCATCAGCATTCCACTCCGTTTCCCCGTGACGCACCACGACAATCTCAGCATAAGTCGGATTTAGCACGCTGCAAAAAATAAATTAACGTTAAAGCTAGAGAGAGAGAGTGAGGGAGAGAAATCGTTTAATAGAGGAATGAGAAATGGGGGATCGGATCAGACCTAGAATCGACGTCTGACATGACGACGAGTAAATGTGAAGCTTGGAGGTGGAGTTATGAGGATGGGTTGGCCGTGAAGCTGAAGCAGTGTTAGGAGAAGAGTGGAAGACAGGAGCGGAGTGCTGGAATTACACTACATTTATAACTTCCAATTCAAAGCATTTTATTCAGTCGTTCGTCATTAGAACCAGATTCCCTGTTCCTCTATTGGGCCAACGAACCAGATTCTGTGCTCATTGCCCAATGTATCTCTTAAATGTTTAGGATTCTCTATGCTTTTCTTTTCGGAATAATCATCCAAAACAATCATTGAAGTGCCTCGTTTGTTTACCCAAATAAAACGAAATGAAATAAAAGATAAAATTTTAAAAAAATATTATTAAAATATAATTTTTATTTTAAAATTTAAAAAGGTTGAATTTTTTTTATATTTTATTTAAAAATTTATAAAATTTATAATAATTAGATGAGATGATTTGTGAAAACAAATCGGACTACTTGTTACATTTCATAAAAGATTATTTTTTTCAATTATCCTATTTATTCTGGTGTTTTATTAGAATAGGGGAATCTTATTTATCTAAATATTATTTAAATACAAATATTATTTAATTTCAAATCTTTAATTTCTTTATCTAATCATTACCTAATCATTACAACTTTTTCAAATTTCGAAATAAAATATAAAAAATAATTCAAATTTTTTGAATTTCAACTTAAAAAATTATATTCTAATTATATTTTAATTTTATATTATTTTTATTCAATTTTTTATCTCTTATTTTTTAAAATTTCATAAAACATCTCACCTTAAATTATTTCACTATTATTTATAAATTTTTCATGATAGCTCATCTCATCTCATTTTAAGAGAATTATGAAACACTTTGCAAGAGAGGAAAGGTATGTAAGTACCTCTATACACTCATCTCCTTCAAAAGTGAACATCCTTTCTTCAAAAGGTTGTTTTCATAGTTACTTCAAAGTTTCACTTGCTTTACTTCCCTGTGATTTTCTCAGCATCATTATTATGAAACATTTCTTTTTTATGAAGCAAAAGTAAAAATAAATAAATCAATAAATGCTTTTTTGAAAAAATAAAATAGTTATATGGGGCCATATATTTCGTTTTCCCATTGCTTATCATTACCTTTATATTTTCCTAGGACCTATGAGGGTACAAGGATGTCGTTCATCTTTTACAAGAGATGTTTATTGATTTTATTATTAATTATTAATTAGTTACTTTTAATTATTAATTATTTAAATAAACATCTACTTAAAATGCACTGTTTGGGTATAAAATGAAATAAGTTTATAGGTTATATAGTCCAGCCCATAATGCATTCAAAGCCCACAACAGTAGAAGAAATATGAGACAAAAGACAAATTGTCTAACCTGTTAGTTGTAACTTGTTTTAGAAGACAAAAAACTGGCTGTAACCAGTTTTAGAAGACATAAAACTGGCTAACACAAGAATTGACTATAAACTGGCAAAGACAAAACATAAATGAAGGAAAAGAAGATAAAGTTTAAATAGTGAGTTGAGATGAAAGTTGAATAAAATATTATTAGAATATTATTTTTTAATATTTTTTTTATTTTGAGATTTGAAAAAGTTGTTTTGTTTATTGTATTTTATTTAAGAATTTGAAAAAATTGTAATAATTAGATGAGATGTGTGAGAGGGAGAAATCCCTAGGGACCAGACCCCGGATAAGGTTCGGGCCTAGGCCCATGTATAAGGCCTAGATTAGGCCGGGTCGACCCAGGAGGAGTGACACGGGGCAAAGTATCCCGACAAGAGGACGAGGTGCACAGGGCAACCTAACACCATAACTGGACGACCACAGAGACATCCACGTCCCTGACACAGCAGGGCAACCTGATATCGTAACTGGCTGAACGTTAGAGACATCCCTGTCCCTGACATAGCTGCCCGAACAGTGCAGAGGACGAACGAGCTTGACTAGGGCCACACCGCAGTTAATAGAGTAGAAGCGAGCATGTCATGGCAGGGGCCACGTTGCATTCAATGCGTCTCGGAGGTTGGTACGCTACAGCATGCCCCTTGGGTGACAACGACAACCATGGTCAGGAGTGGTAGGTACACTCGATCCCAGTACAGAGCTGCATACGAGTTACCATCACCTCGGGGCTCACCCTTACTAGGTATAAATACCATCTCTCTGTCGAGAAGGGGCTACTCACACTCTTGAATATCTCTACTTTTACTTTTCCTGAACTTTTATTTTCTCTTTTCATTTCCTACCTTGCACTGACTTGAGCGTCGAAGGTATCACGGCCCCCGAGCCCCCCCATCCTACATTTTTGTAGGAACCAGGCCTAAATCCAGCAGCGTGGAGTTGTCCAGGCTACGAAACACGACATCAACAAGATGAGATGAGATGGGTTGACTTTTGAATACAAACAAAGGGGCAAGGAAGACTTTAGCAACCAAGGCAATTAGAGACCATCTCCTTCATCATGGTCGGCCTCTCTCCTCTTCCATTTTTACCATTCTAATAGAAAGAAAAGTGAGATTACGAGAGCTTGTATACTCACCATATATAATAGATTTTGTTTTCAAGAAAATAGATGTCGGTAATACAAATGTCTCGATGTCTCTTTCTTTATTGAGAAATGATAGTTGCAATCGTAAGTGTGTAAGCGTCGTGCAATCACTTTGAAAAAAATGAATATATACGGGATCCACATAAAAAAATTAATTTTTTAATAGTGGACCCCACTCTTTTTCAAGAAAAAATTAGTATGTAGCATTACTCTTCTTAATTTATATGTCTTGCACCTTATTTCCATCTCAAATGATGGATGAGCATCCCAAACACCATCACCATCCGAGTCCTACATGGGATATTCAACCATGCTAGGGGATTCCACCGTAAGAAATGCATTAACATGTATTATATTAATATCAATATATAAATCTAAAATAAAAAATAATATTTCGCTAGTCCTCTTCGCCTGGTTGATTATTGCATGAGTCAAGTTTTGCTAGGGCCCACAAAAAGATCCAATCGTGTTCATCCCACTCTACCCGAGATTGCTTCCAGGCTGATTATATATTGTTCCGTGAGACCAAGAAGCAGACATATATGGGCCTTTAGACCCCCACCCTCACTGATACAATCGTTATTTCCTTGAAATAGCAATTAAATTGGTCCACTACTCTCCATCCAAACCTGCAGCCCATTTCAGTAGAGACAAGAGAGAACGAACTTGGGTTCAAAGGAAGTAGAGTATAGCTTAAGATCCCGTTTGGATATTACAGATTATTTTAAATGATTTATAAATAATAATAAATAATTTGTAAATAATAATAAAGTAGTATAAAAATATATGTGTTTCCAAACAAATCTTAAGTCAACAAAGGTTGAAGAGAATGAGGAGAAGTTGGTAGAGAAAAGAAAAGAGTTTTGCTTTTGCACCAGTCCGTCTATTGTTGAGGCTTTAACAGCCTCCAATAGAATTCCACCACGTCAGTAATTCCAACACAAGTCAGCCGAAGAGCATCACACTAGATAAAATAGAAAATTTTTGTAGAAACTCAACCTCGGCTTCGCTTTAAGCCAGGCGAACCTCAGCCTCAACCTCGGCATCACAGAAATCAGCTCTTGTCTTTGTCGCCCACCGCTGCACGTCACCAATTCTGTCACCCTCCAATAATTTTGCCGTCACCCACCATCTCCCCTAGATTATCATGCTAGCTAATTTTTTTTTTTCTACTCGATCATGCTGTTTGCTTCTCTAGAAAAAAAATTCTTCTACAGAAAGGATGAGAACAGCTAATTTAGTCCATAAAGCTACAAAAGTTCCACCCATTTCTCTATTATCTGTATGTTAGCGTTGAGAAAATAAACATGGTATTTTTTTTTTTTTGCTTTGCTTCTAGCTAATAGATCCAAATCCCCTCGCAATCCCATGTTCCTAACCCTCTCGTGCTCAGAATAGTTTGAAAAACCAACTTTCGAACAACAACAGAAGACCACTTGATCATAATCATGTATTTTAATACTCAATCGATTCAGATGGAAAATCATGTGCAAAAAGGCACAGGCGGCAAAACAAAATCCATCCCCACCCAATCGTTCCCTAATCAATCAAATTTGAAATTTTGAAAGAAAAAAAATCCACTTGACCAAATCGGCAGTGGACGTGTGAGGCTTCCTCGCCGGCAAGCAAATCAGTAGTAGTGGACTTGTGAGGCTTCTTTTTTGGGAGAGGATGAGGCTTCGGTGGAATAGGGAGGGAGGGAGGGAGGGTTTTTCACGAAGGATATCCTTTCACAATTATCAGGTGTGGAACAAGTATATGAGATTTGAAATAAAGGAACTACGTAGCAAAATTTCACTGGATGGCTGTTATTTAAAGAAAAGCAGACCGATCGGCTATAAGATTTCCTCAAAAGAAAATGATTTTATAAAGACACTCTCGTTCAAATCATGAGAGGTATTAACTCAATTGATTGCTCCCAAAACTTAAAATGGATAGCCATTCTTTATTTTTTATTTTTTGAATAAATAGAACGCAAAGATTGATAATGTTTACAAAGGAATTATGCAATCTATCATCAAATGAAAAAGAAGCATCCAATATAGTTTTCAATGCTAGCAAATTTAATGCCTTAATTTTCATAGAGAAATGATAAATATAGTCTTGAGTGCAAGCGTCGTACAATCACTTTAAAAAAAAAAATAAATATGAAATTTATATAAAATAAAAATTAATTTTATAATAATAAATTTTACCTTTTTTTAAATTGATTGTACGATACTTACACGTTCTATAATTATATATAAAATTACTCTAATTCATATGGATTGTGCCGACACATTCATCTTAATGAAAACAAAGAGGCTCCGATGAATTATGTCTAGTTTGAAAAATTACGTCCTTTTAATCTGTCAATGCTTCAACAACCATGATGATCACATCAGTACTTGGTCATTTCATCAACCACTACTCGCGCAAAGATTCCTTCATGAAGTAGTTGAAATGTCTAGTACTCTTAACTATTTTGAGACAAAAAATCTTAGAAGAATAAAGTGAAAAAAATAGTGATATGAAATGAATAGTGTTTAATTGTAGTGGCCTGGGAAATATCTCTATTTTTTAACAGGTTATTCTAAGGTACATACTCATCGAACAATATTTTATAAAAGATTATGTTAAGTTTGGACAACGAGTTAAAATGAGATAAGATGAGTTGAGATGAAAGTTAAAAGTTAAATTATTATTTTTTAATATTATTATTATTTTAAAATTTGAAAAAATTAAATTATTTATTATATTTTATATAAAAATTTGTAAAAATTATAATAATGAGACGAGATAAGTTGAGCGTATTTCTCAATCAAAACCTAAGATTTCTTATAATTTCTTAATTCAAATATTTTATACAATTTGGAGATCAACTATATACACAAGCGGCCACCACTATATTTAAATCCAAAACTCATGATAAATTCTATTAATATGGTGTCTTTAAATAATTTTTTTAATTGGAAAGCTTAAATAATTTGTTTTAAACATGCTATTGCTTGTTATGAACCAAAAAAAAAAAAAAAAAAGAAGGGAAAGATGGAGCACTTAATATGACCCACCATCCAACTTCTCGCTTTTGTTGGACTTGTCGTCTCACTGTCAATCTATAAATCAATAGCATCATCGGTTGAAAAATTGAGAATGGTAAAAATGTCGCCCTCAAATTCTCTCCCTGATTAAAATCCACTTTGATTCTTGCCAACTCTATCGATAAGACCGGACCATCCAGAAAGTAAAAAATCAAAGACTCAGATCTGATTTTCGCTGAGGAGGAGAACCTCTCTTCCCTCTCATTTCCCTCATTTTTCCATCCGCTCATATTGTCTATCAAAATAGTTACTTTTACTTAATTTTTTTTTTCTTTAAGACTAAAAAAATAGATTTACAATTTTCTAACAACTTGTGAGAGATACGTGTGGCATAAACAGACTCACATGTTACAAATCGTTCGGAGAAAATTAGCGGTTTTGATAAATCACTGCGTGTGGTCCTCACGCACCCCTCACATCTGCACGTGATCCTCACACGCCACTTCTTCCGGTAGCTCTTTTCACCACACGCGCCAATCACCGGACTCACTACCACTAGATCTTTCAGATCTGACCTTTGTGACTGAAAAGAGACAAGTGCGTTGCCCTTACGCACCATCACAAATTCCAAAATCTACTGAAATTGGTTCAAACTATAATCCGTCATTTTTTACATCTATCTTAATACTTTTTCTTTTTGGTTTCCTTATTATTAATTAAAATAATAATAATAAAAAATAGCATCATCGGCTAAAAGAAAGATAACTTAGGTATTATATTTTGTAAAGAATTAAAGAAAGAGATTAATGCCATATATAGTTTTAGGATGTGCAAGCTTCAAGTATTCTTTTTTAAAAATAGTGGAGTTTACTATTAAAAAAATAATTTTTTTATAGAATCCTAAATTTACTATTTTTTTAAAGAGAATGCGTGAGACTTACATACTATAAGACTGCAAATAGTAATGCTAGAGACAATCACGTTGATCATAAAAAAAATTTAAAGGTACTAATGCTAGGGACAATGTGCATTTGGTAAAAAAGTGGATCCCACCAAACAAAATGAATTTTCACACATTTTCACGGTGGAGTCTATTTTTTTATAAGAGATTTGCACAAAATCTATATATTTTAGGCTTATATATATAATTATTCAAATTTAAAATATATTCTTAGATAAGAATATAATATTGTAATGTTACTCATCATCCTCATAGAATCATTCCATGATATAATAATAGATGATTAAAATATATTTATTATATTTTACTTAAGTCATCTAATACCATATCATGAAATGTTGAAAAGATATTGATTAAAATGATAATGAAAAAAATATAAAAATTAACATATATCTCAAACGGGTTCAATTACGCCAACCCACTAGGGACAATGTAACTCCGCCCAAATCATTGCTTCAAGGATTTTTTTTTTTTTTTTTTTAAACACAATGGAGGTGAGTTTCGATTCTAGATTTTTCATTTAGAGAAGCAGATGATATGTCGTTTCAAGAATATTAATTAGTTGTTTATTTTGATATTATCTTTTTTTTTTTATTTTGATAAAATATTTTGATATTATCTTAAGTATATATATCAGTTCGATAATAACAATACCAATAATCCAAAACTTCTGATGATTTCATGCATGGTCAAATAATGCCCGATTCACTCCATATATCCATGGGAGGACAAAACAATTTTTATTATTTTTTGGTTTGTAATATTAAAATAATTAATAACTTTATGAGTTTTACATATTTCCAACATATATACTTTACATTTCCAATGACTTTAATTTTAATTATACTGGTCACAGTGTGAGACCGATACTGAACGCTAGCTCCTTAAAAGAAGAATATTAGTTGTATAGTTGTGATATAAATATCAATCAAGCCAATAACACAAACACAAACCATCCAAAAATTTTATCTCTGATCATTTCTTCTTTTCTTATAAGGTCTCGTTTCGGAACCACCATCTCATCTCATTTCTAAATATCACTTAAATATAAATATTTTTTAATTTTAAATGTTTAATTTTTCAATCTAATCATTAATTTTTTTCTAGACTTCTAAACAAAACATAAAAAATAGTTTTTTTTTCAAATTACAAAATAAAAATTATATACTAACAATATATTAACTTTATAATATTTTACTAAAATGTATATCAAGCTTGATTAGAAAAAAAAAAAAACCGAGTTAAATGCTCAACTGGATATATATATTAGAATCCATAAGAGGTAGCCATAATGGAATCTGCTCTATTTATAATTATATATATATATATATATATAAAGAAGTTATCCATAATTTGTTAATTTTGTTTTGGTCATTCTTGATTTCACGTTAAATAATTGACAATTAAATAATAAACAAATTTCTTAATCATAAAAGGTGATGATTGAAAGTCGGGCGGCTGTGGTTTTAGATAAATCCTTGTTGAATAAGATAAGCATTAATTGATCCACGCACCAAATCTCAAATGGAATGCCACCAAACCAGTTCTGCTTTTTGCATATTAGTAAGTGTGTGCACAGCTTGACATGGCATCCATGTCATTGACAAGTCTTGGTTAATTGACGACTTAATTGAGTAGCGAAGTAGCAATCACGAGACCGATCATAATGTATACACAGTAATACTAGTTATAAGTTTAAAATGTATAAATTTTATACAAGCTTTTGATCAAAAAGTGGGCTCCATAAAAAATGTAATTTTTTCACACTTTTTCATAGTAAAATTCATATTTTTCTTTAATAAAACTTGTGCGAGACTTATACATTTGAAACTTATATATATAGCATTTATCTATTATATATATATACATACGATCGAAGTTGGTGATGCATGATTAGGGTTTGATGATAGTGAGCGGTCAGACTAGAAGTTGATAGTGTTGGACTATTTGGAAAAGGTAGATTAATGCAAATATGATAGAAAAATGTGAATATTATTGCAAGAATTAGAGTAATATTGCCTACGCGTATGTATTTTGACCATAACTTTGACTATTGGTATTAGAATTGTACATATGACTCCAATTTAGAAAGTTATTTTCGGTGCGCACGTTGTAGTCATTATGCTACGCCTACATGGTGGTTCTTGTTTCGACCTCGAAATAAGCTATTTTTCTACCGAATCGTCAGTTTAAGTTGCTTTTTTTTTTCTTTTATGATAATATTTCGCTGTCACTATTAGTCTATTAGAGATGATCATTATTCCCATTTGGCCCATATTTTTAGCCAGTATCTTGTTTTATTATGTATTTTATTTTTAGACAATAATTGAAATTTTACCTTTTCGGGCGAGATTCTCATAATCTCGATTTTCCTTAGCTATTTGAGCTCAGTTTGTGGGTTTCAGAATCAGTTTTCGACTTTTATAAATAAATCCTATTATCAGAGTTTTCTCTATGTGTCGCATCTTTCCTCAGTCTCAATCCCAAGTTTCTATCAATTAACTAGCCGTCAGAATAATTCTTATTATGTACTGCATCAGGTGAGAAATCATTATTAAAATATATATACATTTAATAAGCAGAAAAGATATTAATTATTTGTCCTTATTTTACAAATTCAAAAAACAAAAAAAATATTTCATTTAAAGCAAGTTCACAAATTAATGTGTTTAATTAAGTGTGATATGTTCAATCTACTCTATAATAAAAATAGTTTTACAATCTAATACATCACAACAAGTCAAGTCAGTTTATAAATTTTAATTTTGTGAAATATTATGAAATCATCACTTATACCAAAATTTTAAGATGATGGGAATAGTTAGATTCAGTTATTTATATTTTATCTCAATACTCCGTCATGTATGAGCCAAACTCTTCTTTAATAAGTGGGCCCAACATATAGAATATTTAATTAATTAAATTGAGTAAAATATAGAGTTAGTATTTAAACTCAAGACATTTACTTTAATATCATGTGTAATTGCCACTTGTACCAAAATTTTAAACCGATGGGAATAAGTAAATTTAATTATTTATATTTTATGTTAACAAATAGCAGTGTGGACCAAAATCTTCTCAAAAACTGTTAGTTAATTGTCCTGAACCCACAAATTTTTATAGTCATATAGTTGTTCTTGAAACACATTGTTTTGAATTAACATGTCAAATTAGAAATTTGCTGAGGGGAGGAAACTGATGTCAAAGTCCATTAACGAAATCAAAGAAGGTGTGCCTCCAAGTTCCATTAGTCGACAAAAATGAAATAATTAATGCACACATGCAGGGCCCATGAGATTGGAGTTGTAGTCATAAATATCCGAGGATGAAGTTAACAACTTTATATACATCCATACATATAAGTCGGATACTTGAATCTTGATATACAGCAGCAAGAAAACCAAGCTGGGATAAGTAATTGGGTGAAGGTGGGGAGAAATTCAATATCAAGAAGCTCTTCGGAATCAAGATGGCGAATGTTCTCGGAAAGGGGAAGATGGTGACTGTGCTGAGCATTGATGGTGGTGGCATCAGAGGGATAATTCCAGGAATTCTCCTCGCCTTTCTTGAGTCTAAGCTTCAGGTACTTCACCCGCCACAGCCAGCTCTTCTTCTTCTTCTTCTTCTTCTTCTTCTTCGATCTCTTCCTTTTCTTAATTACTATTTATTGTATTTTTAGGAATTGGATGGGACCAATGCAAGAATTGCAGACTATTTCGATATAATCGCAGGAACAAGCACAGGTGGATTGTTGACCACCATGCTTACAGCTCCCAACAAGGACAATCGTCCCTTGTATGCTGCTAAGGACATCACCAACTTCTATTTAGAACACAGTCCCAAGATTTTTCCTCAGAGCAGGTAAATTCTAAAAATCAACCACAAAATGATAGATTACGATCATAAAAAGAAACTTACAATTTGATGCATGACCTCGTACTTCAAACCAAGTTCTTTTATGAAGTAGTTGTTTTTGTGGAAACAACAGACACAAAAGCTTTGTGAGTTCAGTGACGAGCTTGTTCGGTTCGGTGATGGGACCGAAGTACGACGGTAAGTATCTGAGGTCATTGACGGCCGAGATACTTGGCAACCTTACTCTGAAACAGACCCTAACCAACGTCATCATACCGGCCTTCGATATCAAGTTACTTCAGCCAGTCATCTTTTCAACCAACGATGTATGATGATCAGTCCTAATTAATTTCAATAAGTTCCTCAAATTATTTGAATTTTTTTGGGCCACAGATCAATTGAAGTCTCTAATTATTATAAATTCATGTTTTGTCAGGCAAAACTGGATGATTTGAAGAACGCTAAGCTTTCAGATGCATGCATCAGCACTTCTGCAGCACCCACTTTTTTCCCAGCACACTACTTTGAGACAAAGGATACCGAGGGAAAGACTCGAAGTTTCAATCTCATTGATGGTGGGGTTTCTGCAAATAATCCTGTAAGTTGCTGATTTGATTGTTTCTAGAGCACTTCTTCTACTTGCAAGTCGGTGTAAAAGATACACTGTCTATAAGTTGAGAAGCTCTCTTATCCATTCATTGTAAACTAAATCCGCAGACGATGATGGCCATAAGTCAGATTCGGAAAGAAATGATGATGCAAAAAACTGAGATAAATGGCATAAAACCATTGGAGGAGTGCAAGAGCGTGCTAGTTCTATCGTTGGGCACGGGTGCAGCCAAGTACGAAGAGAAGTATAATGCAGCCAAAGCCTCCAAATGGGGTTTGATTAGTTGGATGTATGACAATGGCGCCACTCCATTACTTGATATATATTTTGATGCAAGTTCTGATATGGTTGACTTCCATGTGTCCACCCTCTTCCAAGCACACGAGAGTAAGAATAACTATCTTCGTATTCAGGTAACGTACGTATTAAATGAGTTTGGTTACATTCGCATTCAGACAGTTTGTTTGGTGTATCAATATGATAAACTAACCAATTCTCCAAATAATCAATCGATTAATGCTCACCCACTTTCATCACTTGGAGACTCGAAGTCTCGAACTAATTTTCAATGAGTGAGGTCCAGAAGTATATAAACTTTATGATGAATTTCATGTTTTCAATAAATATTATTGTGACATGTTTTGGACATATATACATGATGATTATAGGATGACAACTTGACTGGAGATGCATCGTCCCTTGATCTTGCAACCTCAGAGAATATGCAGAGGCTGGTGGAGATTGGGAAGGAGCTATTGAGGAAGCCAGTGTCAAGAGTGAATTTGGATACTGGAAGGTTTGAGGAAATCAAGGACGAGGATACCAATGAAGAAGCACTTGCCTACTTCGCCAAGCTGCTTGTGGAGGAGAAGAAACTCAGGCAAAACCAATGAAACTTTAATTTTGCAATATATATATATATTGACCAGGACCCAATAAATCAAATATCAACAGCTGAAAGCTAATCAATATAAAACAGCTGACATCAAATCCCCTGTTCAATAATTTCCACTTCTAATATCTGTACCATTATTCCTCTTTTGACTTTAATTGTACATGGAGGAGGTTATGTTATTTACCTTGAGAGGGTAATGATAAACTGACTTCCATAATTGCTGAAGCTCTAAATCAGATATTAGCATACAAAAACTGCTTCTAAATTCTCGTGCAAGACAAACTTCCAAGAGGAAGAAGCTTTTATAACTTCAAGAGAATTCAGATCAAATAACCTATTATCTCAACACTATGGCTACGAGTCACCTACCAGAGTCTTCTTGAAGTCTATGATACAATTCTGGAGCCCCTGAAATAGTAGAGATCATGACAGGAAAAGGCAGCATTAAATTCTTATCTTTCTGCAGCTTATCTGAATTTACTACACTCTTTTGGTAACATAATTAACACTGCTGGGAGTATTTTGCAAAACTGGGATGATGTGTGTGGTGGAGCCTCAAGATTAGAGTGAAGAGAATAATGGGATGCCACTGGTAAGTCAAAAGTTCGATGATGAGATTGTATACCAGTATCAGTCGAGGAAAAGAACAGTACATAAAGCCGGAGTGGCAATCATGCAAAAAAATGCATTGAAGTTCATGGTCCTTTTATTTATTTTTGCATTTTTTGAATATTTGGGGTCTCGGTTTGCAAGGAGCTGAAGAAACTCTTACCTCTAGGAAGCCAATTTGTCTTTTGCAATTTGTGTGCTGGGGTACCTTGGCAACTGACTGAATTTATCTTCACATCGCTCTCTCCGACTATTGAGTAAAGTTCTTCCCATTAAATGCTGTGTTGCAATATGAGACATCCAGCTGCTGCGAGTTCTTCATGAACCGATGTTCCAGTAACATGGCAGCTGACGGTCTCTCTGCAGGATTTCTTTGAAAGCAGCACCGAAGAAAATCCTTGCCCTCAGATGACAATGTTTCTGGTATGCTAGGGGTATCCCTCAAAATCTTGAACATGGCTGCAGCCTGGATCCATGAAAAATACAACATAACAAGAATGGGAAGATCTGAAATGCAAGTGTACAATTAAAGAAACTGTAACAAAAATATACCATCCACTACACTAAATTCAGGGCACAGCAGACAAAATCTGCAGTTGAGTGGCAATGTCACCCAACTCTACAGATGTAGGTAGTAACATGCAATATAGAACTACTGGTACGTTGTCTCGTTACCCCACTTCAATTTCACAACTCTACAAGCAGACAACTAGACTTCAATGCCAACAGAAACAGCATAACCTAAGCTACACATGATTCTCCACCTCCATATGGAATCCACATGAGAAAGTCAACTCCTGAACTGATTACTATAAAGATAGAAGCATGCAAAATAAACTGTCTTTTCTACCAATAAAAAAAAATGCAGGAAAAAATCTGAAGAGCAAAAAATCCACCAAAACCTCCTTGGGCTTGTAAGAACATCTCTACCATCAGCTCATTTTAAATACCACGTTTTCTCAGGTATATGATAGAGGTTCCAGACAAGACAATAAATACAAAACTCATTTCTCATACACCAGCAGTTTGTGAGACAGTTGCCTAGCACAACAGAAGGAAAACTGAAGGATGTATTTTATTTATATCTACGTGCATCAAACGACAGTCCAAACAGGAACCTGAGACCAACAATTTTTAACACAGCAATCCAATCAACGGGAAAGGATAGACATTCTGCATATAAGCTGATTTAACAACGTTGATTGATTATAACCATGCTCAATTGTCAGTAAGTTCTCTGGATAGTCTTTACTGATAACAGTAATGCAAAGCAACAACCAAAGGTCATTTTTCTTTTGCCTGAAACTTACAATACAATGGCATATATGCAAGAGAAACAGCAACTTCTATTGCAACACTGTGAGTTGAAGTTTCATGATAAGTAAAGCAAATATAGGAACATTAGAGGCCTACCCCTTCAAACTCACTCCAAGGAGGTTTTCCAGTGAGCATTTCAATAATTGTACAACCCAAACTCCAAATATCTACAGCAAGAGCCAGATCGGAGCTGGAATCTCTCTGCATCACACCTTGCATGAGCTGTAGAAAGACAATGATGTCAGTATTGGAGGAATACGGTCAATGGAATTAATGTATCAGCAAGAAGATACCTCTGGAGCCATCCAGTATGGACTCCCCTTTAGAGAAAGATCAGCTGCTTGTCCAGTAAGCTGTGTAGACAGTGTCCCAAATTATGCACATGTTTACTTTTCTAAACCTCAGCTCATTACTATGGCAAGGTTAATTATCTACTGGCAATATCAACCATATCAACTAATTAGCTATGGGCAATATCAACTAATAAAGGATCCACACGTTTAAAAGCAAGCACCTCGCAATCCACCCAAATGATTGAAGCATGGATCCACATCTTCCAAACTAAAATATTTAGAAGAACAATATTCAGACTAAGGATCATACAACTAGGATTCTGCTTTCAAATAACAGGAGCATGTTGTGGCACATTTGCATGAGCAAAAAAAAACAAAACAATTTTCACAATAGTAGTCTACCAAAATTTTGCACAAACTCCTATGTGAACAATAATAGAGGTTGGGCAAACAAATATCATTTTAGCCTTTTCAAATTTCTTCAACAATTACTAAAAATTTTCTGTGTGGGGAAAAAGGAACAAGTAATGGTAGCCCAAAAAACAGTTTCTCTACAAAGGTCAAGGAGATAAGGCACTATTATCTACTATATGGAAAAGGGAAACTGGCTATGATGAAAGAGAAACCATTGCACAAAAGAAATATTAAAATGCAAATTTATAAATATAAAAAAAGGGAAAAAAAAAAAACAACTCACATGTTTAGCCATACCAAAATCAGCAAGCTTGACAACTCCAAAGGAATCAACAAGCAAATTAGCCCCTTTGATGTCCCTATGGGCACCAGGAAAAGAATATTACAATCACACTTTATGAAAATTATCCCCGTGACTACTTGTCCCATGCTGAATAAATGCATAGAAATCTTTTTTTTTTTTTTTTTCTATAAGTATAAATGCATAGAAATCTTGCATGCTTTAGCACCATTTTCCAGGCGCAAGCTGCGACTGTCTCAAAAAGTTAAATTAAACGTGTACCTATGAATTGTTTTTGTGCTATGCAAGTAAGCCAAACCATTGAGAATATGGCGAGTAAAATTGCGAACGACAGATTCTGTCATGACTCCACAATGTTCACGAACATATTTGTTGATGGAACCAGGATGAACATACTCCAGATATATATAAAACCGGTCTTCAACCTGCACATGCATATCATTAATTCTGTACATCGATTCAAGGATACTTCAGTTGACAATGTTGAGATGGATGTCTAATCATGCAACTGGGAGAACACTCACTATTTCACTGCCATAATACTGCACAATATTTAGATGCTTCAGTTGGCTGAGAACTTTGATTTCCTGAAGCCAATAATAGTAAAAGCAAGAAGAGACATAAGCCAATAGTAAAAGCAAGAAAGCCAAGTAAATAAACACAAAGATAATTTCTTCTACAAGTAATAAGAATTTTATTATAACAAGAGGAAACTGCAGGTACACTGACTGTGCACGAAGCTCTCACATGGAATAACAATAAACATAGAAAGAGAAATGATAAAATCAACAAAAAAAACATAGAAGTGGTGCCAAGCACATGAGACCACTCTAACAACGGCAGAAGAAACTCTACTCAATAGTAGACAATAATAGACAACTGCAGCCCATGATAATTTATTTTTTGAGAATTTTAAAGCTTAACATCTAAGAAGACTGCCATACATACTCCTGAAACATATCTACCGTGGCAGTACATGGATCACAACAAAAAAGCAACGACATCAAAAATCTCACAGCACAATATCAACCACATTCTCGTATCTATAATGAATAAAATAAGTTAGAATTATGCCGACTAATCACAAAATCCAAGAAATGAAAGTTGTCTGTGACTCTATACCATATACTGCTACTCCTGACTCCTCAAAAGTGTACGTGGGTACACTTTTAGACAAAACATTTTGAAAGACAAAGCAACAACGCAAATAAAAAAATAGTACACTTACTGTATCCTTTATGTTGCATAAAACCTACAATAAGCTCTCATGCACACCTAAAAGTTAATACAGCCCTCACCCAAAAAAAGGGAGAGAGAGATAGAGAGTAGTCCTCAGTGGAAGCATTGCAGGACTAAACTGATCATTGTATGCGAACCACAGGCAAAGGAAAGATTCATAATTGATAGAAAACCCTCAGCAGAGCAAGGGGCATGGAACCTATGTTATAATGCATGCTCATCTATAATATAGAACTAGGACAGAATCTTCATACTTCAAAGCAAAAAAGGCTTGCCCTATGCACAGTTCATAAGTAAGAGGCCATGTCAGTCAATGGAAGAACACCCCCCCCCCCCTCCCCCCCAACCCCCACCCCAAAAAAGAGAGAAAAAAAAAAAAAAAAAAAAAAAAAAAAAAAAAAACACCACTAGGGTGTCAAACTAAAAAACTAGGAGCAACTTTTTCTTCTCCAAAGAAGGAACAACCATGACATGTACCAAAAAGAAAAGTATAATTGATAATACACCCGATTAATGTACAAATAAGGGCTACAAAATTCTTTGTGGCAAAAATGAAGAACATTATTTTCAGACAACAGGTGAATTTCTCAATGCCTAGAAGTACAAAAGTTCACCAAGCAACACACAAAAAGAAGGTGGCATCCTGACATGATTAAAAAATTGATATTACGCAGAACCAAGGTATCCATACGCCATAAAACCTTCTTAGAGAAAAAGAAACATGTAGAAGAAAAAAAATTGTAACAATTGAGAAAATCTAGAAAAGAAAAAATAAATCCTAGTGAAAATCAAATACCTATAATTTCAGTCATAGGGAAACTTCTCAAGGCCTGTAGAACAAACAGACACACATGCACACACCATTCCCAGTCAAATCAAGCACTCTAACACGAATGGAAACCTTTGTGGTCTCAAATTGTGGCCATGCAATAATTATCCTAAGCATACTTGATCAACTTTATGTAACCTATGACCACGTTCACACATTTCAACCATTCATTGCGGGCATGACTGTCATGGCTTACCCATTGACTTGTTAGCTCTGTACAGAAGGACATGGATGAGCTAGAGGTTCCCAAATAAGAAACAAAAAATGCAAGCTAAACCATTTTCTGGAAATATTACATCAGGTATAGCCTGAGAGGGATGATATCATGTCAGGTACCATAAGACTTCACTGATTACAATATATGCAGCTCTGTAGTGAACTAATGGTGCAATAAATTCTGAAGGATAACCTGCTGCAATTGCTTGATACAGTCTGCAGCTTTTGGGTCATCAGGAAGTAATTCAACTTCCTTCATTGCACATAAAGCTCCAGTTAGCCTGCAAGAAGAGAATTACTGTGGTCAGACTATACTGCAGAAAAAGAAACCAACATAAGAAGTATGCGGAGCATATATACCGATTGGTGGCAACATAAACACTTCCAAATGTACCGCGCCCAATAAGCTTTCCTTTTTTCCATTGACTTTTCATTGGCACAAACTCTGATTTAGCTATAGCCTGAGGAATGGGAGCTGAGGGTGAAGGCATGGCTGCACCAGGAGGAAGAGGTAATGGGTGGACATTTACAGGACAGTCAGTGTCAAAGCGTGCTATTGAGGTGTCGTGGGATAATTTTGAATGCAATGGCGATGCAGGTCCACTTGGGCTTTTCGGGTTTTGTAGGTGACTTCTTGCCGGACTGTGATGGGGAGATGTATTACAACTAAATGCAGAGTAATCAAAAAATGCAGGGGGAGGGAGCCCTGGTATCATTTCCGAGGTAGGCATCTCCGGAGCAGACCAGGCTTGATTCCCCGTAGGAACCATGTAATAGTAATACGGAAATGCATCAGCTGCACTCCGCCTTTGTGGGCTGAGTGCAGGACTTGAGAAAGGACTAGTTGGAGCACTCCTGACGGGAACATCGACCCTGAACCCATTTCTTGAGCTTTTCGAGCCATTTAGGTCTTGAGATTCCCTCCTAGATGACTTCTTGTCAGCATGACCTGTAGTCTTTTTTGTGTCTCTCGCATCTTCGTTGGCAAACACGCTGATAATAGAACATAGTTAATACTCAATAGAGGTAAAAGGTTAGCACAAATAAGGTAATACAAGTCAACGAGGCATCAGTCTATGAGTGATGAATCAAATTTCAGACGTTGATCAAAATAAGAACTTTTTCCAATAGAGCAACTGCTAAGATGCAAAGAGCATACAGCATACATTGGCCACAAGGAATCACGAGGATGAGCCTTTAGTTTGAAGTTCGCCAATCAACAAAGTTACACGAGGCAATAAAATTCACGCTTGCTTTAGTAGAGAGAGATGCTTAAATGTACAAGAATAATTTTACTTAACATCCTACACACCATATCTCTTTTAATTTTTTTTTCATAATAAGTACGTGATTGGATGATAAATAGAATAACTTAATTAGTTTAATAAGAATAAAATTTTAAAAAAAAATTAAATATATAAAATGTATGGCTTGGATAGCATACTCAAAAAACGGAAATAAAAATTAGAATGGCGCTAGTTTGCCGCGCAATGACCGTTAAACGTGTCGTCTAATACAAAATTAGTTTTTTATATTTTTTTAACATATTTTAATATTTTTAATAAATAAAAATATATATCAATATACTAAAATCAATTGTTTAATCATTAAGTTAAACAAATTAAATACATAAACAGTCAAACTCAAATCGCGTACATGCATTTTCCCAAAGATTAACCTCCAATTCACACAACAGCCATGAGAAAGTTAACATGTTTGCAAACCCAGACGAAACGGGAGCAAAGAACTCCACCAAAAAGAATTAAAAACCATTCGTTGATTCATGCGTAACCAAGTAAATTATTGTGAATCAAATAAGAAAATAATTAGCCAATGAAAATAGTCTGACACCCAAAAACCAGTAAATATATATGATATTAAACGAAGTTCATAAATATCGATTATAGAAATCGAATCAAGATGAAATATTTACCTCTTAATTGGAGAGTTGGAGGACGCTCCCCCTCTATCTCGCTCCTCTACGACTCGGCTCGGCCCAGTCGTCGGTGAAGGGAGCTGGAAGTCCACGTAGCTGGAACTCAACCTATCCTTGCGGCCAAAGATCCCTAATTCCGGCAGCGGAAGCGGCTGCGGCTTCGCCGAGGATGCGGACGCCGCCGTGGAAGAGAACCGCGGGGTCGAGAAATCGGCATCGTTGCTCGGAGATAGCACATGCTGCGCCAGAGGCTCGGGCGGGCCCGAGATGTCGTGTTGATCATTCAAATGACGGAGCTTCCGCTGTCGGGTGAGCTTCCTAACCGGACCGAAACTCCACCCGGTGGAGACGTCAACAATCCTCCCGCTAGGCGATTCACCGCCCCGGGATTTGAGCGAGGACGACGAGGATCGAGAGCCGGAGGAGGAGGATGAGAACGAAATGCTAGGCAACCAACGCATTGTTGCACCCAATCATGCTACGTACCTACACCAACATATATGCGTGTATATTAATCAGTGACTTTCAAAGGATCAGTGGATGTATACGAAGGAACTATGTTGCTGGCAAGGTCGTTGGGCAGAAGACATGAGGGAGACCCTAGAAGGAGGAGGAGAAGGTCCATGGGAAGAACTGTGGATCTTCTTCTTCGAGGGACATATGGACGCGGACGGTGTTGGAGGTCCTCGATTGCTTTCAGTTCTCTCTCCAACAACGTACTTCCACTCCAAACGGGAAAGAGGGGGGGTCTCCATTTTGAGAGGTCAATATGCTCGCCTCCTTCTAACCAAGTCAAGCCTTTTGAGAGACACGATGTGTGTATTTTGCGTGTATTCGTTTTTTTTCTTAATTAAAATTCCGTTATTTCTTCTATTTTGGATGGAAGGTACGTACTTTGTGCCGCCTCCCATTGACAGATGTCAGATGTATGGCGTTGCATGAGGTGAGTAAATTATGTGGTATGTTACGTGATTTCTAGCATTGAGCTAGGTGAGTAAATTATGATTATAAAAAAGATAAATGATAGTTATAGTGTCTTTTTTACAAAATAAAAAAGATACGTCCCGTTTGTATAATTTATGATTGTATTTAGTATTACTCAAATACAAAATACTCTCATCCTATCACAAAATGCTATGTTATTTCTTTTATATATAACAAAATGTTATGTTATTAGAATTACGATTAATGATATATACACATTTAGGATATGCTAGTCTAAAATCAATTATCATGGTTGAATTATTTTTTTTTTAAATTATTGTACGAGACTTACACGCTCTAGATCTGTACAAATTATTTTCTTAGAAATACATACTGCATGTTATTATAGAATTTCATATCATTTAAAATTAACGTGATCAATGCTTTAAAATTGTATATCATTTTGTAATATAAGGAAAAAACTACATCGTCTTTAATTAATTATATATATATATATGTATATATATATATATATATATAATTTATATATGGTCTTTAATGCTATAAAAGAAATATATATTATTAGTGGGTCTATTAGTAATAAATGAGAATCCAATCAACGAATGTTACCGACTTTTGAATCAATCGAAGCATTTCAACGAACGTAGTCATTTTTATACGTTCCATGCAAGTGGATACAAGAAGTACCGGGACATCAAGATTCAACAACATGATGGAAAGAGACCCTTCTGCCCTCATCCTATTAAAATGTACAATATCGTCATTTTAGATTTTTGGGTTTTGGGGTTTGAAGTGTAGGAGGGCCTCAGAATATAGTCTATGATCAGAGACTGCGGCCCAAAATAATAATCATGTCCCATATCGGATAGGAAAATGCTAGTTAGCCTATTAGATTTGTTTTCTGGGTTTGAGTGCTAATGTATTTTTTTTATTTTAAAGAATAATGCTATTTATTATTCCAATTTCTATTATCCTCCCATCATTTTATAATGTACTATTAAATAATTAAAAGCTATTTATTATATTTTATCAGAAATGCTAAACGTCCTGAAAGTGTGTCCCGAAAGTGTATTCCAAAACCTTTTTTTTTTTTTACTTAGTGATTAAAGACATATTTTTTAATAATGTTGTGAATTTTTTATTTGTTTTAAATGTTTATGATGACTAATAAAATACATGAAAAAAAATAAAAAGATGAAATGTACTTTTCGGGACACATTCGGGACAAATTTTCGATAGGTGTAGTGTTGCTCTATATTTCACTTATAAACCTATAATCTAATGTCACATCATGAGATGATGAGAGGATGATGAGAAAAGAGATAATGAATAGATTTATTATTTTTTAAAAAATTTAAAGAAGTTGCAACTAGTGAAAATGTTTTTTTAAAAAAAAAAAAAAAAAAGCGAACTAGCGGTCAGCCTAGCAATAAAAACTGGGCGGCCCTATCGGATATATTCATTGATCCGGCTTTTATCTATTCGGAGTTAAAAAATTATTGGCCAACGTTTTATTGAAAAACTAAACTTTAATTAACAAGCTAAGTTATCAAGAAATTCAATGTGGCTAAGAGATTCAGTTATCATCTTGCTTAATTAAAGCAACACACGGTCCAATGAAGTATTCTCACCATAACCATCTTTTCTAAGCTAATTGTATATTAAGAAGAATGAAGTTTGGCTTATATCCTATTTAAATTTGATTGGATACAAACAACTGAAAAATGAATAAACAATGATGTATTCAGTGAAATTTTAACTAGGCCTATTACCCATGCATTCTATACGGGCAGACAGTCACCCGCCTGAGCAGGGGGCCTATATTTTGTCCCTGCTACCCAGCCCGTCTTATGTGGGCGGGCAGGCTAGACGAGCCGATGGATCGGCCAACAGCCCATCTGACCATCTGAGACGGAGACGGAGACCGAGAAAGTGACAGAGAGGAGACAATCCAACAATGACAAATCATCCAACAAAAATCAAACCAAGTTACCAAACGAAAGTAACAAATCAATCAACCGACCAAAATAACTAAAACCCAACAAAAAATTGAACAAAAATCGAATCGGTACCAGAGAACGTCGTGAGACCGTGGGTCTCTAGTTTGCAACTAGAGAACTACGTCGTGTGGCCATGGGTCTCTGGTTCGTGACCATAGAACCACAACGTTAGACTTACTAAAGACGAAGAAGATAAAGATGAAGAACGCGAAGAAGATGAAGAAGAAGAACCTGCAGAAGACAAAGACAAAGAATGTGTTGGGAATATATTCTAAAAATGCTTTGTAAACTAGAGAATATGTAAAATAACAAGAACAAATTTAAAAGAGAGAACTCGGTGTTGAGGCACGTTGTAATAGACGCTTTCCTTATAGTAGATTCTACTGCCTCCAATATTAAACATGCACTAGGCTTCTTGACAGTCTACTCCCAAGATACAACAACGTCGGTTTCCATTAATCTCCTTGTCAGTGCACACAAAATGAGATCATCGAACCCGATATAAAATAGCCAAAGCCCAAAGAAAGAAAGGCAAAAAGAAGGAGGAAATGTTTCTTTAATTTTGTAGAGAATTTGGAGTGAATGAATTTGTAGGTGGGGTTCTCTATTTATAGAGAATGAAAGAGTATTTGTGAAAAGTCACAACTTTTTAAAATGAAATTGTACATGTGAAAAGTCACATCACATAAATAAAATGGTACTTGAGAAAAGTCACAACTTAAATGAAGGAGCACTTTTGAGAAGTCACAACTTCTCAAATATTAGAGAATACATTGAAAATGTTTCTAATTCACCAAAGGACACAACCCTTTGTTTGGTTGAGAAGCGGTTAAGGCTTATATCCCTAAGAGGCATACATTGGTTCAAGTATCAAGACACATTTTCATTTAAATCTAGACAACCGAACCGATACATTGAACAAAGGTAATGGTTTACATTATTTTTACTTTACATCAAATATTTTAATCATTTCTAAGTTGAAAAACCAACAGAATGCGAAGAAGAAGTAGCAACTTAGAGTCCATGGGGTGAGTCTGAGATGCAATAGGGTTGAGCAACTAGGTTAGAAACTAAAATTAGGATTTTTTTGTATAGCTAGGGCAAGCGGATAGATATCCTACTCGCAACCCGTGATTCTGTCCGGCTTTGTTAGGGGTGGCAATATGTGACACGATCCGTTAACCCGACACGACCCGTTAACGGGGGTCACTAATGGGTCAACCTATTATAACACATTAAGAAAAATGAATTTACCTTTATAGTCTTAACCTAAAATTCAAAAAAATCCTAAACATGTTACCTAACCCACACTGCCCCCTCACTTTTTTAACTTTTTTCAGTTTTCCAACTTTTCTTTTTCTCACGCCGCACCCCCGTCTTCATCTTCAACCCATCACCCATGGCCCCACAGCGACTCTCTCTCCCCTCAATTTTCATCTCACGCCGCCCCTCATCAGTTCTAACTCTTAAATCTTAAGTTTCTAATTTCTCACGCCGCCCTTCTCTTCGACTTCAACCTAGTACTCCGTCGCCCACGACTCCGCCACGCTCACAACACCACTCTTTCACGCAGACTCAGAGTCTATCGCCCATCCAGTTCTCATCACGCCGTCCATCGCCCACGTAGACTCAAAGTCACAAACTCACACTGCCCATTGCCCATGCCGCGTCGCCCACTATAAGTCAATCCAGCCCAGATATCTACTCTACCTTTACCTAGTGTTTGGTTGCCGGGAAAAAAGAAAAAAAGATGAGATCCTCATGCGATTTCTTCTTTGGTTGTGTAAATTAGATGTGTAAATTAGTTTGCCTGTGTTAGAGAGTACCCTAATCATCTGGATTTGTAACTCGGTGGCTAGTCTTTGATTCTGGATTTGTGTAAATTTCATTCTGGTAAATTAGTTTGTATGTGTTAGATCCCTCCGTTTATTTCTTTTTGTCTTTTTATTTTTATAAATTTTAACAGATTTTTACCTCTACTCTAAACTTGAGTACTTCTGAATCTCTGATTCAGATCCATTGGACTATAAATTTCTTCTAAAACTTTTTATTTTATTTTATTTTACTCTTTTTGTTGTTGTTGGTCGTATAGTTCTTCTTCTCCATTTATTTTTTTCCGCAAAAAATTTAACGGGTCTTCATAGATTATGTGAAGAGTTGTAGACAGTTCACTATAGATTTGAGAAATTTTTGCTTTGAATTTGTTGTACTGTATATTTGGAATTTTTTTTAGATCTATATTTTTTTATATATTCTGAACGTGGCGTATGTAGACATTTCATTTTAAATCAGTTTACTTTAGCTTCAGATGCGGCCTTTTTTTGTTGCTTATCTTTATAAACTCTGACATATGTGGACATTTTATTGCATATTTGAGAAATTTTGATTCACATGTGTTATTGTATAAAGCTTGATTCTTTTCTATTTTTTTGTTGTGCAGATCAGAATTTAAATTAGGCGAGTTAACTGAAAATGCAATGGAGTTGGAGAACAACAAGGGCAAGGAGGACACTCCACTTCCTTTTTCAAGTTTTAAATTTTTTTAGATCTGTATTTTTATTATATTTGGGATTGTAACATTAATATATTTATAATGTGTGTTTTGTTTATTATATTTGGGATGTAATTTTAATATATTATTACGATATGTGTGGATCATATTTGTTTGGATTATAATTTTAGACTTGTAGTTCATTTTTTATTTTTTATAGATATTATTTATTTTTATATAAAATCAATAAGATTAAACGGGTCTGGTCGTGTTGTGTCTTACCGTGTTTGTTCAACCCATTAACGTAAACGGATTGAAACGAGTTGTGTCATGTCGTCTAGTATCGTGTCAATTTATTTTGTGTTTTCTAACAGATTATAACGGGTCATATCATGTCAACACATTATCTTATCGTATTGTGTTAGGGTTTGAAATTTTAACACGAAATTCTTAACAAGTCGTGTTCGTGTTGACCCATTAAGTATAATGTACATGTCTTGATACGATATAAGTACGACCTATTAACACGATACGACACCCTATGCTTGGTTTAACATTTTTTACTACTAAGTTCGCCTACCCGATACCACACGGGTTGGCGCGAGATACACGGATGGGTCGGGGCTTGGGCCCCATTGCCTAGGTCTAATTTTAACAAAATATAAACCAAACTCAAAAGAATAATTCAAACATTTTGTGGGAATGTTGGAATGATTTAATTGTTAAAAATATGTCCTAAATTGTCACATATGTTCATCCATGGATGTTGATGTTAAGATACATCAAAGAGATAATAATTTTTTTGAGATATAAAGAACGAACTTCCGATCCTCAAAAGTCGTAATAAAGTCCCATCTTTCCTTCTTTTGCATGTGATCTATTATTAATTTGCCTGTAGTAACTTGTCCATATATATAAGATAGATATAGAGAAAATGAACTAAAAAATGTGCTAGTTAGCCTAAAAAATGCAGAATCTGTGCAGCCACCATCAAATCGTCTTCTCTGACTTAATAATCTCTTTTTGATATATAATATTCGAAGGAAATGCATTAAGAATTGGCGTTTTGTGGCTATCAGGAGACACCGTGTTGTCTGCTTCCTAAATTTTCTACGTACCAATTACTGGCGCGCACGCACGCTAGCTCTTTATTAAATAAATATTTAATATTGAAAAAACAATGTACGTGTTGTCCCTTTTTTTTTTAAATAAAAAATAGATTTCATTTCATATAATGAATCAAGTTATAATTGTGACTTATCAATATAAGAAAAATTTGAATTATAAACTAACTTATGCATCTACTCTGGAGCACTCTCGCACACAAATTCTTTTATAGCAGACATTATCTTAACTCCTAAAAAACTCTATTCTAACAGAGAAAACACTTTATAAAAATAGAACTACACGACCCATCTTCCAAAGAAAAAAAGCACTCGTCTCCTTCATCCTCTTAGGGAGGAGGAGTATGGGACTCTACTGCAATGGAAACCAAGTGCAATAGCTTATTTTTTTTATTAATTAGAAAAAATAAAAACAGCAAAAGAAACACATTAAAAAAATACAAAAACACATAAAAACTCTATGCCACTGCAGCCCACCACGAGCATCGGCGTGAGCCTAGACGGCACGCCCACTGCAAGCATCGGCTTCATGAGCTCAGACGACACGAGCACCCAACTCTCACACGGACACCAGCCTCACAGGCGGCTCCTACGCATGAGCACCGACTGCACAACCACCGGCCATAGCATTGCTCGCCCCTCTCGACCAGCTTTTGCTCCAGATTGTATCCAATCCAGGCGGCTCAACACTTCACTCGGGTAATGGAAAAACACTAAGAAAAATGCTGCAAAAAAATGGAAGTACAACACACAAAGAGTCGTCAATGGCGCATGCAAGACACACGTCACTCTGGAAGGAACACCAACGATCGATCTTGGAAGTCCCGGAGTCAAAGGTTCCAGAAAAACCGAGCGTTGCGTCGGCAGAACGCTCCTCGGTGGCACGTGAGGGCCACGCACCTATGAGCTTCGAGCCTTCAACCTGCGCTTGCGGACTACGCCCCACTCCGTTTGGCACCGCGTTCGGTGGTCTTGAAGATCGGCAGTTGGGCAACATCCAGATGGGGCACGTGTTGGCTAATGGACGTCGGAAGGTCCCGAACTGCGATTCTCCCTTATTTAGCCTAAAAAATACAAAAATAAAACCAAAACACTATATAGGAAAAGAAATCAAATAGAGGAGAAGGGAGGGAGAAAGGAATAAAGGATGGAGGGGGGAAGGAGCCGAAGCACCCACCCCCTCTAGCCGGATATGGTGTTTGAGGGAGTTTAGAGAGAAGGGAGAGGGTTTTGGATGTTGCAAATGCTATTTGTGGCGATGGCGACAAACATTGCCGCAAATAGCATTGATGAGAGACCCTCTGGCCTATTTGACTCTTTAGTATAGTACTATTAAATAATATAATTGATTTCTAGTTCTATCTAATGATAGGAGGACATTGAGGGATCGATCTCTAAACATCTGCCCATTCACATTTAACTTCAAGTAGTTAAAATTGAGCAAAAGAACTAGAGAAGAAATAACACCCTACCACAATTTCTCTTATAATAATAATAATAATAATAATATTGAAAATTGGCTAATTAATATATATTTGATGAATTAATGCATTAAGGTTGAACAAACAATTATAACAACATATATAGTTTTCCTTTTTCAGTTTTTGTCATCAAGTTAAATGAGCTGGGAAGTTTTCCAATAATTAAGAAGGTTAAAGAATCCTAATTGCTTCATCATAATCTCTAAAAAAAATTCTTCTCATCAGTCATTATTCACTACTCCACACCTCATATTATATAAAAAAATTGTAAATATAAAATATGTAAATAAATAGTAACTGATGTATAACATTTCTCTTATCTTAGACTCTCAAATAGTAAACAACAATTATACTTTTGTAGGCTAGCCCATGTTGGGATACAAAAGTAAATCATCTAAAGTGATTTTTTTTTTTTTTCAACTTCTACTTCTCACACATAAATTTCTTACCTCGATATATCTAATCTACTTATTAAAATATATTATTTAAATACAAATAAACGTTAATTTAAATCATAAATATTATTAGATTTATATTATACAATAAAACCCATATTTACATAAAAATTTATATAATTTTCGTCACTCCTGGCCTCCGTTATTCACTATTCATAAAGAACAACTTCCCATCCTTTTACGTTCAAAGATCCCCCTCAATCAATCCCACAAAGGTAAGAGGTGGAAGAGTTTCTGGGACAAAAGAATAAGATGCTGCTACTTGGCCGCCCAGTATTTATTGTTGCATGGGCGCGGCCCTAGTCGAATTGTATTTTTCTTTTTCTTTTTCTTTCAAATATTTTTTAAAAGAATTTAAAAATGTATTGATAATTACTACCTTAATCATTAAAAAAAATTTAAAATATATAAACAGTCAAAATCAATAATAAAATAAGGGGCAAACTAGCATTTTTCAAAAAATAATAATATATACAAATCTGAAATGTGTAAATCTATGCCGGCATTCTATAAAGAAAAATAGACCGTACTATAAAAAGAGTTTGGTTATGCATTCCAGTTCAGATTAAATGATGATATATTTTATTAAAAATTAAATAAAATATTGTTAGAATATAATTTTTTAATAATATTTTTAATTTATAATTTGAAAAAATTAAATTATTTATTATATTTTATATAAAAATTTAAAAAAATTATAATGATAAAATAAGATAAAAAATTTTATGTATTTAAACTGAACAAAAAGCGAGAAAAGGAGTATGAAAAGGTAGGTTAGGAAATTAGGAATGGGTGGTAGGGAAGAAAGGAGTGTTTCCGGACATGTTGCTGATGAACGTTGGCATCAGAGTATTCATGATGTCGTGCATGGCTTTTTAAAGAGTTGTTTGGTATTCCATGTCAAATCCATAGACTTCCCACAACCAGCCCTTGAAAAGTCAAAGTGCCACGTCCCCCCCTCCCAAAAAAAAGAGTACGGAAAGAAATAGGAGAGGATGAGGTGGGCTACTAAAATATGTATGGTAATGCAATATTATCTTTTATTTTATTAATTTTTTCAGATATATTAATGATAATAAAATTTGAGATATGATTAATTAATATATATATATATAAGGATCTAAATTGAGTCAAATCTATAGATTTCATTTGTTTTTATTTTTTCAAAGTCACAAGGTGACTGATGAAGAGACATCCCATGTGGCCTTTTTTGATACCTAAATTCAAGTATCATTAATTAATTTTCCATGTCCTGCGTAGTACGTACTACTTAGTCCAAACACAATATTAATGGACTGTGAATTTCTGAAGGAATAATCGGAGGTATTATTTAATATTGATAGCACTTGGACAAAGGATATTGATAACGTACGTAATCGTTGTTTGGAAAAACAAAAATAAAATAAAGTAAAAAGATGACAAAAATAAAGATAAATTTTAAATAAATAAGTTTTATACAAGTTTTTGTAAATAAAAAATAAAAAAAAATAAATCATGTCTTAAAAAAATTAAAAAATATATATATATTTTTTAATGAGACTATTTTTTTTATATAAAATTTATTTATTAAAAACAAGTACCTACGTGGTTTACCTAGAAAAGATCACTCACTCACACAGCCCATTTTTGTACGTTTCATAGGCAGGCAGGCAGGCAGGGAGGGAGGCCGGGAGGAGGTATTACATTAATGGAATTAGTCACTGTGCACGCAGTTGGACAGCAACACATGATGAGTGTATGCCTGGCTAGCCCTCCAATTTCTCCTCTTTGTCGGCTGCCTTCTTCTTTCACTGTGTCAGTTGATCAGTCATTTATGGGTATCAGGACGTACGTTTACAGATGTTTAGGTTTCGAATGATACCTATCAGATAAAATGATCTGTGTTAAATAAAATATTATTTTTTAATATTATTATTATTATAATATTTAAAAAATTTAAATTATTTATTATATTTTATATAAAAATTTTAAAAAATTATAATAATAAAATGAGATAGTTTAAAAATATTTTTATAACTAAATGAGACATTAATCTTTTACTATTCAAAACCAGATTGATATAGCCAACTACCTTATTTTTATTTTGTATATGTTATTTTATTTTTAAATGGACATGTAAAGTATATCATATAGATAATTTAAATGATAAAATTTAATTTGTAAATTTAGCATATGAAATTTCTTTTTAAAATTAAATTATGTCATATATATGTGGTATAGAGAACTTAAAATAAGAAAGATACTGTTTTGTTTGACAGGACTCTTGGTACCCCCCACATCTACTTCTATCGACCATTGCTGTCTACCACGCGAGCAATGTTGACGACCTCACGGTGTCTAGATTCACATTTTTCACCAATAATCCGATCCAATTTTGATCAGCACATGAATGTGGGATACACACTGTCTCTAGTGGCCACGTGTTTACCTTTTCACTTTAACCTCTTAAATATTTTATTTTTTAATAATTAAGAAAATAACTTTTAGAATATTGATATATTTTTTTATTTTTTAAAAATATTTAAATATGTTAAAAAAATATAAAAATAAAATAAAAAGACAACTTAGCACTACTCTTTCTTATGTCGGTCAGTGATAGGATTACTATTTTATTATAATTTTTCTACTATCTAAATATATTTTAAGTTTTTTTTATTTTTTTATCATTTTTTAATATCCTTAATTACTAATAAAAAATAAAAAATATATATATCTTTACTAATATTTATTTTCTTAATTATTAAGTAAAATAACAAATTAAATAAAAAAATAATGAAAGGAGACGTGAGTCGACTGTGGCAGACCTGACGGCTGAAAGGGTTGCCACCCAATCAGACAATTGGGGGAAGCTTAAGGATTTGTCACCTCGAAATTGGGGGAGATGTAAATAGACTCGTTAACCGGTCAATCGAATCGACTGTTTCGCAGGTGTTGTGTTTTCTTCGAAAAAACAAAACACAAAAAGGTAACGGTGAAAATGTTGTGGTGTTTGCTCGTACGGATGCTGACCGGGTATAGCAGGTCAGTCTGTCACCGCCCTCTCCCTTATCTCGTTACCATGGGAATGCCAGTATGGTAACAGTTCACACGCGTGTTAATTAATTAACTTCACCCAAGGCTGCAATTACCTAAACACCCTCTCTAATCAATCCATGATTTGTTTTAAAAATATAATTATTTGATGTATAGTCAACACTATACATCAAATTTTAAATTTTTTTTATCAAAATAAAATGATATATAAAAATAAGATTTAAAAAAAAATAAGAATTTCTATTTGCAGTTTTTAATATTTTTCTCACAACATTATATAAAATTGTATTAAATGATTAATAGATAAGTAAAAAACAGTTAATAAAAAGGTACAAAAAATAAAATCATCATAAATTCTTTATAAGACAACGGATGAAAATTGCAATTCCTCGGCTTTTAATTATTATCTTCTTCTTATTATTATTTTATGTAGTATCAAATAATTAATAATTAAGTATAATTTAAAGAATAAAAATATTATATTTTCTATAAAATACATTGATCAAAATGAATTGAACGAATTTAGAAAAGAAAAATAAGATCTCATTTGTTTTTACCGATGAGATGAGATAAGATGAGATTAAAGTTAAAAGTTAAATAAAATATTGTTATAATATTATTTTTATTTTGAGATTTGAAAAAGTTGAATTTTTTATTTTTTTTTGTAAGAATTTAAAAATGTTATAATAATTAGATGAGACGAGTTGAAAATAATTGTAAAAACAAACGAAGATGAGCAAGAAAGACAAAAGTTGGTAGTGTTTGAAAATATTTATTAAGAGTATGGATCTTTCTTCATAATCCTAGATATGTCGATAAAGGACGCTAATGTTGGTATAAACAATAAAAAGATCATTGAATAACTTATTTTTAATTCCAAACCGTTGGAATTTAATTAATATTGGACATATATATATATATATATTATATATGTCACATGCGTGAGCCATTAAATGACTACTGCTGTATTCATCAACAGATTATATATCTAATTTGGTCATAACATACTATCTATCAATCATCTCAATGAGATTCATGATTGATGATTTACTGAAACTTGCACGCCAAGAATTATAACAAATTAATGTCTTCACTTGGTCCCTATACTTTCCATCGTTCACATAATTGAGATCTGATTTTAATTTTGAAAAATAATATTTGTACTCATAATTTTTATTTACGTAATGATACGTGTGTGCTTACGTGTCAGTTATTGATATGCTAAAATTTATAAAATTAAAATTAATTTTTTTTGATAAAATTGTAAATAAAATTAAATACATATAGCACTACTCTTTAATTTTATATGAGGAAAAATTATGTAGTTAAATTATACAATTACATCTTATAGATGATCTTTAATAATCTCATATATATTTCATTTCAAATAAATAATATCAAACATTTATTTTTCAACCAATGAATGTGACATGTCACCTCATTAAATTAGTAGAGATTTTTAATTGAATTTAAAATTCTATGTAACTACGTACCATTAATACTAAACAAAGTTGTATAATTGCTCTTATGACTTGTCAATATTTCATATTTTATATTAAATTGGTATTTTAGATTTCAAGCAATCAAATAAAAACAGACCATATTTTAATATAAGGATAAGATCTTCTGATTTTTATTACTATTTGAATATAGATAGGTTTTAGAAGGAAATAACCAAATTATCTCATATTTATACTAAATGAATAGTAATTTCCATTTAAAGTGAGAAATGGTGAATATTTGAATATATGGATAAAGTCTTCTTATTCTTATTTTATATCTTTGATTGAATACAGTATTCAATGTAAAATGATCTAGTACCAGTACCTCCTATAATTTTCTGTACTAAACTCAGGGCTCGTTTATTTTCATAAATGAGTTGAGATTAAAGTTAAAAAATTGAATAAAATACTGTTATAATATATTTTTTAATATTATTTTTATTTTAAGATTTGAAAAAGTTAAATTGTTTATGTTATTTTGTATTGGAAGTTGAGAAGGTTGTAATAATTAGATGAGATGAGATGAAATATTTTCTGAAAACAAACGAGACCTTAGCCTTTAACCGGGTGTTTTTGCCCAATATGCAACCAAACAAGCTGTTTTATAACTAAAATTTAATCATTAAACTATTATTTTCCATTTAATTTTATTTCATATAAGATGTTCATAGAAAATTTCAATTCTTAGAGAGATTTATTAGAAAAACTACATTTACTTTTAAACACATTTAAAACATAGGTAAAGATAATTTAAGTATTTTTATTTGTAGTCGTCATTAATTTTCTCTAAAACTTCTGTGAAGACTTTAAATCATAATTTTAGTTTTGATCATGTTTTCTTAAACTTTATGTATACACTTTTGTAATAAAATGATGTTGAAATTAACTCTAAATTCAAACCGAGCCTAACCCCTCCAAAGTTATAATTCTATGATCTTTTGATAATCTCATAGCTAGGAATGAAAACTATGGACTTTTTTTATCATTCATTTTGTGCAGGTTTTGATTTAGGTACGGTTTAGATAATGATCATACAAAATAAAATGATTTTAAGTAGAAGTTAAATAAAATATTATTTTTTAATATTATTATTATTTTAAAATTTAAAAAAGTTGAATTCTGAAAAACGTGACAGAAATAATTGCAACAAGTATTTTGTCTCGTAATCTCACGTATCATTTGTATATATCGTATTCGTTAAAATTGATGATGTTGGTTTTTAGAATAATTTATACTTTTATATCCGAGTATATACAATTTTAAAAAATAAAAATAAAAAATAAAGAGTAGTACCGCAGGGACAAAGAGGTAACTCAGAGACGCATTGCAGTTGTTGCTCAGAAATAAGAGAGAGGTCCTTTCAATAACTGATTGCAAAATTCGTGTGACACAAAAAAGGAGAAGTATCGAAAAAAATAAAAATAAAAGAAAAGAAAAGAGTTTATTGATCCGACGGCCATAACCAGCCTGCCAAAATCTCAACGGCAGGCAATAGAAAGCATATAAATTTTGACGTAGAGATCACCATGGAATCATCTCTCTCCTTTTCTCTGTAAAAAGTTGTTTTGACTATTTCTGTTCTTTCTTTCCATCTTTTTTTTTTCGATTTCGATTTTTCTTTTATATTTATTTATTTATTTATTTTTGTTCCCAATGGGATCATCGTGAAACTCGAAGATCGGATCAACCGCTCTCTCGCTCTCAAACCCTAGACTGTAGAGCCATCCCTCCCCCTCCCCTCCTCTCCTCCTCCCCCATCACTGTGAGTCTTGAGGTTTTCGGTCTCCATTTTTTGAAGAGTTGCTTCAGGCTTCCGCACAAACGACGAAGTTCCGGTTCTTAGAGTCTATGTTTTGTCGCAGGTTTCACATGGCCTTGGGATGCACCGAGAGGAAGAGAGAAAGAGAGAAGGGACCGATACTGTGATCCGACGACGGAGTTTAGCAATATCTTAAACGTAAACCCCCCCCGAGGTGAGATTCTGATATTTCTTTATTTCTTTATTTTTTGGAATCGGAGAGAAGCTAGCAGGGTGGATATGGAGATCGCTAGGGGATTCGTTGCGTCGGATGATTTGGTTTAGAACTTTGATTTTTTCCTCAAAACGGATCTAGAAGGATCCATACCATGATGTTTTTCTTTTTCATTTTTGAGATGGTGTAATTTCTGGAGAGAGAGAGAGAGAGAGTTCTCGTTCTTGAGAGCCAGGAAGAGAGAGCGGCGAGAGCTTCTTTACGAAGCCATTCCAATTGGGTTTTCACATTTCTGGTAATTTCACAACGAGTAGTTCTCGTTTCATTGTTTTCTGTTCCACTGTCGCTCTCCCTCTCACAGTGTAGTGGAAGTTTGAGAAATATCGGCAATCGTCCCGCCGATCAGGCTCTAATAGGTTTCGTTCCCCCATGTTTTTTCTTTATTTTTCGTCTTGCAGTACCATGAACCAGCTTTCCTCCATTTTGCTTGCTGTGTAAGGCAGTCTTTTGTTATCTTCGACTCATCGTGTCGGTTTCTTAATAGCTTCGACTCGAGACGATTTTAATGCCCCAGAAAAAAAATGATCCATTTATTCTTTAAATGAAACTTCCCTTAACCATCCCCCACTTCCTCTTTTCGTTTATCTCCTTCATCATCCCTCATTTCGATGGCTGGCTTCCTCATTACTATCAGTCATCAACAAAAACACACTCTCTCTATTCATACTTTCTCTCTCTAGGCTATTATCGTTCATGAATAATTCCATTTGTCGTTTTATATAACAATTATATATATCCCGGTAGTAAATCTTTTTCTTTTTGTGATTTTGGGCTTCTTTGTTTTTTTCAGATTTTGAAAGACAAAAATGTCGTCATCGAACTCTCCCTGCGCAGCGTGCAAGTTTTTGAGGCGGAAGTGCACGCAAGAGTGCGTGTTCGCACCCTATTTCCCACCGGACCAACCCCAAAAGTTCGCGAATGTGCACAAGGTCTTCGGCGCCAGCAACGTCGCCAAGCTTCTTAACGAGCTCAACGCGGCGCAGCGCGAAGACGCCGTGAACTCGCTGGCGTACGAGGCCGAGGCTCGTCTTCGGGACCCAGTGTATGGCTGCGTGGGCTTCATCTCCATTCTTCAGCACAGGTTGAAACAGGTCCAGACTGATCTATTTAATGCCAAGAAGGAGCTTGCTTCCTATATTGGCCCTCAGGCTATGCTCACCATTCTTCAACCCCCGGGATATATGACCCAACAGCAGCACCTTGGCAATCCTTCGTCCTCGGCTGTTTTGCCCTACAACATGTCGCCTATGCTTGGGATTCCCACTGGGGCTCCTACGCGTGGTGGGGCATTGGTGATTCGCGAGCCCCAGCAACAGCATCACCAGCACCAGTTATTTGAGGCACAGCAATTGGCTGCGGCTGTGGCTGCTAGAGAGCAACAGGAGATTTTACGGAGTTATGAGCAGCAGCAACAATTACAGCAGCACGCGCAGCCGCACCAGCACCAGCACCAACCAGAACTCGTAAGGTTCAACAGTGGGTTCGACCCGGCGGCCGCAGCGGGAGGTTCGGTCACTGCTACTGGGTTCAATCAGGTGAATGCTGCTGCCGCTGCTATGTCGCCTTCTTTGGCCCTGGGCACATTTGAAAATCCTTACGATATTCAACCACAGCAAGGGGAACATCATGGCCATCATCATCACCATCAGCTCCAGGCGCAGCTCTTGCTCCAGTCACAACAACCACATGCACACCAGCAGGGCCAGCAGACCCAGCCGCAGTCTAAGCCAGAAAGCGAGGAGGGTAGAAGTGTCGGTCCATCTTGTTGATATTTTCTTTCCAGAAGCTCTTTAACCTTCCCGCTTTTTCATTTAACTGAGTTTCATTCTAGGTATGTACTCTTTCTCTCTGTGGTTTATATATGCCTGTGGCTGTGCACATGAGGGTTTGCTTGTTTTGTCCATTTTATTGAACATCATTGTGTGGTAGATGATTTTGTTTGGATTTTTATGCCTGTCTTTTCATAAATGGGCAATCTCCCCTGGTAGCAGTGGGAAGCTAAAATTACTCTTTATTGCATAGAGCACAAGGAGGTGGGTTAAAGGAACAATCGTCTTTTCACAAGGAGGGATGTCCCCTTCAACCCCAATCAATAATTAGTAGCAGCCTCGGATTTTACTTGCTCACCCTTTGGCCTTACCTTTCAAATGTCTAAAATCTGCTTAAAAAATGTTTCCACGTTGTTTTGCTAACAGAGAAATGGATGTCCTTTGTCAAGAGGGGAAAAACAAACAAAGAAGAGAGAAATGGATGCCGTGTGATAGGATGTTTCTTTGGGTCAACTATGCAGATTATTTGCGTATCTCAAATTATGATCCTAAAGGAATCTTTTGTATAAAAAATAAGGTAGCTATGGGGTTTTGATGGGTACTAATTGGATGAAACATCACTTGTATAAAAAAAAAAAAAAAACCCTGAATGAAAAATATATTCATAATATTTGACTAAAGATGCTTGGATTTGATGTCCCTACTCCCTCAATCGTGTCCTAAAAACAAGAGTTTCCCTCATTAATTATATTTTTCTGCTCTACCTAACAATATCTAATTAAGTCTGCATATCACGTTCAAGTTAGGTTGCTTTTTGTTGAAGAAAAAACTTGGATAATTTTTTTATTAGTTCTTAGAAATATAAACTCTCGAGTTGATTTAGGGCATTTGGTGCATGCATGACTTTAGTTACTTGCATTATTTCGTGTTTGATCAAACACTGAAACAGTGAAGACTTGTGACTTGAAGGTGGAGTACTGTTTTGAGTTTCATTTATTTATTTATTTATTCATTCATTTTTGAGTTTCCGTAACAATAGAATATCTTTTTTTTTTTTTCTTATCAGCTGAAATATATAAAAATTGATTAATTTATCAGCCATTCAGTGTATGCTGTTTTCAAAACCGTATTAGACAAGGCCATGCACAATGGAGATATGGATGAATTATTATTATCATAATATTTTTATTGTTGTTGTTAAGTTCGAGAGAGTTTAGATAATTATATAATAATATCCGTGCTGATACTTTTTCCACTATTTTTCTCTTTTTCTGTGCAGGTCGTATCTGCCTACAAGTGAGAGAGAGATCTAGAGAGAGGGGTTCCGAAGTCAAATATTTTTGGGGGTTTCGAAGAAGACTTTCAGGAGAGATACATTTTATAAACGTAAGATCTGCATTGATCTTCGAGTACAGTCTTTTGTTTTTGGTTATATATTTATTCTTTCCGGATGAGATGGTTAATCTTTATGTAAATCGGAATTTGGGAAGCTCATGTTCAGTTTCTAGCATTCGTTGCAAATAATGCAATAGTACTTGCTGGTAGTAGTTTGTCTTTTGCATATATGCATCTTTTTAAATGCTCATAAAACTATAAACATCTTGATTATTTTAATTAACATAGATCTAAGAATTAGAGTGAAAGAGATATATGTATTGACACGAGAGACGCGTTTTTGGAATCAAAGGTCCTATCCTTCTTTGAAAGGATAGGGTATATAAGTTGCTTTGCTCTAACAAAGCTTTCGTCTCTTAGATATATAGCAGTCTTAAGAGTGGTAGTAATGGCTGATAAAATAACGTGATTATGTAAGGGCCTATCTCTGACAGAGGAAGAAAAACAAGAGGTCATTTTCTTAGATGAGGCAGTCAATTAACAAATCAAAAACAAAAGGTGAAAACTGTCTTCTTGCTTTACTCCTCAATGAAAAAACGTCAACAGGGAGGCTTTCAGATCAACTATGGTAAAGATCTGGAACACTGAAGGATGGGTAACTTTTTCTGAAGTAGGCGACAACAGGTTTCTGGTGGAGTTTCAACATTCCACGGACAAAGAAATTAAGAGTCATAAATGGATGACTTTGGTCTTTTGACAGACTTAATTAGCTTACAGATGTTTGAAGGGATGGTTCAGCCAAATGAAGTTGAGTTTCAATTCGAATCATTCTGAGTGTAACTTCATAACCTCCCGTTTGCAGCGATGACAGAGGAGATGCGAAAAAGTATTTGTTCAGGCATGGGAAAGGTACTCAAGGTGATGACAGATCATGAAGGCATTGGGTGTGGCAAATTCCTGAGTTCGTGTAGATCGACACTACAACAAATACATGCTTTTGCTGCGTTTTTTTTCCTCGGCGATGGTCATCAGCTGGTCAAAACACTATGGCAGCAAATAACGTCTGATATGTGACGATTTAGAGAATTGCCATTTCTTTTTTTTGTACTTGCTACGAGACAGTCTCGCCACAATTGTCTTGTTCAGCCATTCGTGTGATTCAATCCATTATAACCGTGGCAAAAAGTTTATTGCGGTTACTAATTTCGGCGGCACAACAGCTCGCCGCAACAAATCACGTCCAACATCGACTTAACTAATCTTGCACGACGTCTCATGTATTTTGTTGCAGTAGGTGTTAGTTGCCGCTAGAACTGATTTCGAAATATGTACATGGTGTAAGATCACTTCTTTATAGAACTTATCTTTCTTATTTCATCCACCTTACTAACTTTTTCATTGTTTTGTTTTGGCTCATGTTAAGAGGCCGATTAATTTATAAAGAAAAAAGAAAATTCAAGGTCAACATATTTAACAAAATAAAATGTGCTTAATTATTTAATTACTCAGTTTACTATGCAAGCATGTGCACTTTTTTTATTTATTTTATTTTGTCTTTACTGCATGGGAAAATGAAGATAAAGACAATCAAGAAATTAACATAAAGTAATTGCAATATTTGAACCAATTACAGGTTACAAATCCATATGGCTTTTTCAATTCAATCTTTTTCATTTTCCAGACTTTTGACCAAGATATCTAGCTACCCGGCCATTCGATGACCATGCATGCATGTTGACTGATTTTTATTTGGCTGATATGGACTTATTTAATAATTTATATTTAGGGAATTTTGATACCTAATAATTATATATGATGGTCCAGCTCATTTGATTGCAACAAATAGCATGCATTCATCATCACCAGCGTACTCATGTGCTTTCCAACGATATCATATATGTATATATATATATATATGTCCTTATCCGGAGTATAATGATCAAGACAAAGGCAATAATTATATACCAAATTACCAATAGGCTACGTAAACATACCATCTATTATATATAACATCAATTCTAATTAATATAAAATTTTCAAAATGGCCGTTGTTGATGCAATTTTTCGACAAGATTAAAGGTTAACAAAATAGTCGAATGACTCTCGATAATAGTTTGATGTTGCTTATACAATAGTAATTGAATACTCATCTATGAAGTAAATAAGAAATAAAGCACATCAAATATAAACAAAGAAAGAGACATAGCTAGCGATTTACATGGTTTAGCATAAAAACATACGTCCATAGGTCGTTTGAGGGTAAAATCTATTCTACTTAGTGATTTGACAGCTTTTCATAAATAGTAATAATAATATCAAGTCAAAATAATTGGTGTTTGTATTTTTTTAAAAATTATAAATAGTGTGCTAACACACTGACTTGTAATAGCAAAACGCAATTGATCTATTTTGATAGTTAGTCATGTTACAGCTCCCTACTTTTAGTCAATAATTCACAAAAACTGGGTTTGCCATATGGATTATCGGCATTAGGGTTGGAAGGAGAAGCCATCTATAGAGAGGATTAATGACTATACATGATACCATGACAAAGATTGAGTCTTGTGAGAAAAATATTCTTATTCAATTAAATTGATCTATATAGTACGTGTAAATATCATATGAATAATTCTAGTTGAAGGTCTTTATACCACACATCATCCACGCAGCATAATTTGAATCTTACAAATCTAATTATGTCTTGTGAATTGTGTGCAGTGTAAAGACTTTTAAATAACACTATTTAATATATAAAGGTTGCTGATAAGGTTGGCTATGAATGTACATGATAAGGCATAATTGATATACAAAAGAATGTGTTTATCTTGTCCGAGTTTTGCTGAAAAATGTGGCACAAGATGGATAAATATTACTATGGATAGTCATATATATCATACACTTGCTAAGTAGAAGAACTTTTTTTTTTTTTCTTCTTCTTCTTCTTCTTCTTTTAGCAGATGTGTGTAGGACCGCTGAATAGATTTTTTCAATAAAAAATAGAGACCAAACGAAAACTCAATCTCCCCCTCTAGAAATTTTTGGTATACTTGTTAACAAACTTTGGATGGAGAAGGGGTAAAAAATTAAGAGTGCGGCTATACATCAGCCACACTCTCTGCACACCTCACATGATTTTTTTTTTAATTTTTTTTTAACTCAACGCAAGAGGTGTGCTGCGGTTATAGGCTGATGTAAATAATTTTACAAAAGTTAATTGACCTTTCAGAGTATATTATTGTCGTGATCAACAAAGATTGCTTTTTAAGCTAGAGGCTTTTCCCAAGACCAATCCAAACCGATGCAAGCTTTCCATAATTGATACAGGACAGTTAAAACGGGAGGAATAATGTTACTCATCATCCTAATTATTATCATCCACTCGTCATCTCATGATGTGATATTAGATAATTGGAAAGTATTTATTATATTTCACTTGTGAACCTATCATCTAATATCACATCATGAAATGATGAGAAAATAAATGATAAATGATAATTGGAAAGTACAAGAAGCCCAAATGCTAGTACTAACCCTAAGAATACCCTTTACAATAATTTGCAAATAATATTTTTCAAACAGCAAACAGAGTAAGATGCGAAAATAATATATTTGACCCTAAAAACAAATCCATCCCAATAAGGTGAGATGCGAACATTGCGTAGCCAATCACTTTCGTCGGCTCTACCCCTTTTGTTCAAATAAATATCTAAATAAGTAAACACTGGAAATTGTTACATAGTGTGATCCGTTGTCGTCCAGCGGTTAGGATATCTGGCTTTCACCCAGGAGACCCGGGTTCGATTCCCGGCAACGGAATAGGGTTTTTTGGTTGCACCCTTTTTTTATATTTTACACCCAAGAGGTGGAGGGAGGGATGCAATGAAGAGTGTCCGAAAACAACCTTAAAGATGCAAAGCATAGGGAATGCTAGTTATATTATTTACCCTGAAAGACAAAATACATAACAACTTAAGGCTGAGTTTAGTATTTTGTGAGTTCTATTGAGATAAGTTTAACTTTTTTAAGTTGAGATATGTTTAACTTTTTAGATTAAAATGTATGAAGTAGGTTGAGATGAATTTGAATTTGGTTCAACAACCAAACACAACATTAGTCTTTTAGTACCGGAACATGTAAAACATACTGTGCAAGTTTATTGAAATGTAAATGTCGACCTTTATTTCTAGGCTGCAAAGCACACAACTGAAATCCAGAAAGGTCAAACCAAGTCCAAAAGCAACCTCATACTTATCCTTATATTGAATGAACGCAGAGGAGAAACAGAAGCCTTCACATTCTTGACATACAATATCCAAAGTGATGAAAATTAATAACTACAGTCATTCACTCAGAAGCTAAGAAAGAGATGCAAAGTCAAACAAAATACCAGACAAAAAGATCTATATATATATATATAGAGAGAGAGAGAGAGAGAGAGAGAGATTTCCTTTTCCTTTCTTGTATTTTCAATTTGCCCTGTTTGTGGGCCGTGCAAAAAGATCCAACAAACAAAACACTGAAAGCTAAACTAAACCTATAAGCAAAACTTCCGTTCCCTTGGGCTTCACAAGAACGGTAATGGTGAGACTCACTGTTCTGTCTTCATGAAGTGAGAAGCTAGGAGTTTTGAAACTGTGAAGCCAATAAAGGAGTCAACGTCAAACAGTTCTTTCAGCTTCTCATCACATAATATTCTCCTCTTGTCAGATGGGTCCTTCATGAACAAGTAAAGAACACGGACTCAGTGACTCTTTAATCACAAATTTGCAAAGAAAGAGGCGATAATAAGCAAAACCTGACACTAAAGCAAAAACTGACATGATTTTGCAGTTTCTCATGCACCAATTTATAATGAAAAAAGGAGACAGCAAAACCCTAATCAAGAATTTTACACGGAGAAAGTAATAGTTCAGTATTCCAGGGTACCAAATATATGAGATACAAATCTTGAACGACAAAGTAATCATAGTGTTCCAGCAAGGCAAGGCAAGGCAAGAAACCACATACCTGGAGGTTGTTTTGTTTTATGTAGTCCCATATTCTCTTTATGACATCACCCCGTGATAATGCACTTTCCCCAGTACCAAGGAACTTCACCAAGGCATCCGAAAGTTGAAGAGGTGCAAGAAAACCTGATTTACCTCCCTTCAGCCTTTTTTCTTTCCTTTTTGGCTCATCTGGATCTGAAATGGAGATCTAGATAAGGTCCATAAAAAGAATTCCTTAATGAGACAAGTAACTGGCTAGTATATGTTGTTCAGAGAAAAATAATTAGATAATCCAAATACATTATTGTTGGAAATGAATCTAGTAAAATTCACAAGTGCTACAAAGCCCAGAGGAGCTGAGCACCAAGCGGAAACTGAACTATTCTTTCACCTTTAGTGCAAATATTCTCAGTGAAAGTAAAGCTTGTACCAAATAGACTACTGCAGCACCAAAAGATATTAGTCTAATACATATTTATATGTGTTGCAACTTAAAGGTGAAATACAAGTGAAAGTATGAAGTTGAGCTAAGCCGAAGATATGTTGCCATCAGCAACAATCAGCATGCACTTGGCGAGGAGAAGACCACTGGCACACCGAGTATCAATGCAAAACAACATTTACAACAACACATCATAATGTCATCAAGAACACTGAATTAATTGATCCCACCTTCTTCTCTTTCTTGCTTCGGCTGCCTGTCCTTCTGCATTGACTTGACCGGCACAACTATATCAAGAAAGGAAGCATAAGTAATGTTTGAAGAGTTTTATAAAAGGCTGAAACTAGAAGGGAGAGGATAGTTTGAGTCAGCACTAGATAGAACAAATAATGGTCCTGAAGTTAATAAATATTCTTTCTTATTCAATAAGACATCATGGGATCATCACAGCTGTTAATTTCATACTCCTTCTCAAATAAGGAAGATGGTGACAATTGAAAAGGAAATATTCTATTCAACATTGAACATGTACAGATCCAAAGTCTCAAATAACGCCAATTATATTTGAAAAAAATTAAGAATAATAACAGGGTTATAGCATACCATCATCTGAGTCCAATGGCCAGATATGCTTTGATAAGGCCTTATTCATTTGGAACATGTTGATGGATTTAACACTAAAAAGGGCATGCAGTGGTTCATCACAATTGATATTCCGCCGATTATTAGGATCTTGCAAATTGTTCTCTCTAATATATGCCCACAGTTGCTTGACGACCTAGAACCAAGATAACAAAGAGATGATTTTACAATAATGAAAATTCCCACCAGATTAACTAATGAAAAATTGAAGATATCTTCTCCACATATTTCAGAATATACCTCAGTCCTTGCCATTTCAGACTCCCCAAGGAATTCCTGAAGTTGAGGCGAAAGGCTACATAATTTGCTAAAACCACCCCCCCTCTTCTTTACCTCATTTTTATGCTTGATTGACCTGAATTTTTAAGAAAAGGCAACAATCAGTTTTACAATAAGGGGAAATTTCAGTTAAACAACTCCACCAGCCCTTAAATCATACATGACAATGTAGTATAAATAAATTCAAGGTAAATAAGGGGACATTTTATTGAAAAATACATTAACAGGGACAATTCTAAAACTAATAAATCAACACTTTGTTTTAGAAAATACAGCCACAAGGTTAACCCAATAATGCAGGATTTAAGTTTGTGGACAAGATTTCATAAAAGTGTCCTTTTTCCCCCTTTTTGCTCTTCTTGGTAAAGACTACATACAGTCTTCCCATAGTGCAATCGACTTCATTCATAACCTCTAGAAGAAAGTAAGTAACATATTTTTTTACTCTCAGTGACAAGCGGAGAAAGAATAAATCTTACATAGTTAAGATGGTTTATGGAAGCAAATTCAGAAAATACGTCATTAGTAATGCAAAGGTCCCCCTTCCCTCCTTACAAAAAAGAAAAAATTACTCCACTTTGGAAGGATCAACACAGGGAAATGGTCTTAAGGTAAATATTACAAAAATTACTTCCAAATGAAGATTCAGTTCCCAGTGAATTTCAAGTGGAATCTTACAAAAATCAAGCATACGAAAAGCATGATGGGTGATTTCACTGTATGACATAAATTTTGGACACCAAAGCCAAAAGAACTTTAACCACATGCAACTGGTAAATATTGAAGGCAATGGATTTTCTTCCAATAAATTGGATGTTTTTTTCCCTAGACAAGTAAAGAATGCAAAGACGGGAGCTGTTTCGGCTTGCAATTCGCATCAATGGATGAATTCACCATTTTGGACTAAAGTACCTCATCGCGAGAAATTTTCTTTTATAAAGCTTAGGAACGACTGTTGCAATAACTTGCAACCATAAATATTGAATAACCCAAACACTGAGAAAGGTTAAAAAAAAAAAAAAGGACCTTTATTTCAATCGAATATGTTCTGAGAAATAATTTCTTGAGATCATAAGGTAAAAGAACGAGGACATAACTTCTTGTGTGTGTGAATCTTCAATATAGAAAGAAAATAAAAGATTAATTCCGTAGAAAGACTGGCTCCGATTGCAAATGCAGAATCAAACGTAACAGTAAATTTTATATATGTGAAAATAACTGCAAGAAAAAACTGACCGTCTTTTGCCCTTCCCATTATTCGTTTGTTGAACTTCTTCTTCATCGTCCTCATCCTTCGAACCAGAACCGTCGGTTTCTTCCGATTTAGCATTCTCGGTCCGATCGTCTGTTCCTCCTTCGTCATCTTCAGCTTCAGCGTCTTCTTCTGCCTCCTCGGTTTTCTCATGCAGGCTCTGTAAGAACACGTCCACCTGTTCCCTTATAAACGCCTTCTTGTCCGTCAAATCCAGACCAAAATCTGCCTCGAGCCTTCGGCGCACGGTGGCGGTGGTCGTCGTGTTCAGGTCGGAGCTCTGGAGAAACTCCCGGAGCCGCAAAATAAGCTCCAAGTCCGATACCATTTTCCTGGGTTTCGGGTTGGCTTTGGGTCTCGGTCTCGGTCTCGGTGAGCCTCTGTCAGATGGCCGCTGGGAAGAGATTCCGGAAAGGGAACAAAATGGGGGAATTTGGGGCGTGGAGGATGGAAGGACAAACGTGGAATTAACCGAAAAGATTCTGTCTCCCTGTCTCTTTCCGAAGTAAGTTTCTCGTTTCTCGTTACTATGAGAAGTAAGTGGGGCCTAGTCGCCGGTACTCGTGCTGTAACGTTCTTTATAACAAGAACATGAACTGAACACCAGATTCTAAGAATTGCAAGAACAATTAGGATGCATTTAGATATTAAGAGATTTGATATGATATTATTATAATATTATTATTATTATTTTAAAATTTAAAAAAATTAAATTATTTATTATATTTTATGATAAAATTTAAAAAAATTATAATAATGAATTGAGATGAATTATTTATCAAATAAAGCCTTAAAGAAGAATATAAAGAACACAACAAGAGTGATCAAACGTAAGATTCTATTGATAAATCTTGACAGGAAATTTTGGAAGAATTCCGAATCTCTTAAAACTCAAACTTCAATGATTAAAGATGGAAGCTACACAAACCATGCAATTGCTTTTATAATCGCAAAGCATGAATGTAACACTCGGGCCTAACATGAAACTCACGTTCAAATTTTTTTATTTATTTTAGATGAAAAGTTCACTTGGGTTTTTTGAGTAAATATGGGTTTCGGCTACGGGTCTAATTTATTTACAAGGATCCGACCCACGTTTTGTTTTTAAAATGTTTGTTATCAACTTCAATCGGCTTAGGGTTACAACTCTAGAGTCTATTTTCTCATTAAAATTCTTAAGTCCACGTCTTTTATATATACATACATATATATATATATATATATATATATATATATACACTGATTATTCAACCTTGTGCATTATGGTGGATCCTTTTTATTTTCAAATCCAAGTTAATTTCTAGTTGCTATTAACCATACATGCACGTTATTTTCTTTCCCTCCCCATGTTCAATAACGCAGCTAACACCGATCAAGTAGCAACAGCAGTAACCGCTACCCTCCATGCACCTAAGTTTCGCAGCAAGCATACAATCAGCGCTCATCTCGCAGTAGCAAACCGAACGGGAAAATGCCCACATACAAGCATATCTCTATATCTCTGGTCCCGCCTTCCTCCACATTCAGAAAATAAAAACCCAAACCCTACACGTTTGTGCAGATTTACCTCTAATCGTTTCCATCCACGATGTTCCATTCGAACCTCTCATAACTGCACACACTCTCTCGCGTTGCAACTGTTCTCCGCAGTTGCTCTCTTTACTTTCATCCACCTTCGGTGACAACTGCTCGCTTTCCCTCTAATTACACTCATCCACCTTCCAGCGCATGCACCACCGCATGCGAGCCTCCTCCTCCTTTTCCTCCTCTGTTTTTCTACACCGAAACAGAGCAACATCACCCAAACTTGAGAGCAAGCTGCCGCACGTCTCCTCCTCCGCAAACCCACCTCCAGACCATGCAGGACGCACGACGGAAGCAACCAGTCGCGCCTAGTTGCAGCACCGTGGGACAGCCCCCACGGCCCAGCCTCTCTGTGACCTCAAACAGGAACCAGCCCCACACACACGTCACCACGGCATGATCACCCACCACCCTCAGGCAACTTCTTAGGCAGCAGACGACGTCGGAGGACAAGCCTCTACCTTCGGACGCTGCCCTGGGTGGCCCCTGTCCGTAGCTCCCCATCGTGCTTGGTGCGTTAGTCCTCCCTCTCACTGTCATATCTCTCTCTCTCTACGTTAACTCTCTCTCTCTCTCTCATCTGTGCTCAGCTTCCAGCTTCGCCCGTGTCTCTGCCACCTCGTAGTTGCCCCCACGATGAGCCTCTATTGCATGACCTGGGTCTAGGTATACTTCCATGCAAATAAAGAAAAACATGGCTTACGGGTTTTTAAGTAAAGTTCTAGAATGATTAGTGGTTATTACGATTTTGTCCCTTGAATTACAACATGTATTTTTATGTTATTTGTAACCATGGGTCTGTTTATAGGAATCAGTATAATATTTTTTTTTTTGAGTGGGTCTAATACCACTTTATACTAGTACCAACAATCTTATTTTATAGAAATATCTTTAATATTAATGTATTGGTTGGTAGAGTGAAACGGTATCGATAAAAATTTGGGGGAAGTATTGATATTTTAGGGTTTAGTGAATTTTAGATATTTATGTAAAATAGGCTATTTTGGTATTATAGTATTGAAATATGTGTTAAGCTAATTTATGGAAATTACGTGACATTTTTATAGGTGACAATTGATTTTGATTTAGCACTGTTGCAAAACTTTCTGAAAAGTTAAGAAGTCTAAGTAAGTAGGATTCCTATGTTAGGCTTTACATGAATTGTTTTGACTGATATTGACTTTCTAAAAATTTTGCATGTTTTGTTATGAAATGAGAACTTGGGAAAAAAAATCGGTCTTTTATTTTCATCACTCATGAAATCTATATGAAAGAGGGAAAATGTTTTCTGTCATACATTGTGTAGACATAAGATTTATTTTGTCATGATGTCTCTGACATGTGAAAATGAGTGATATTGAAAATCTGAAAATTTGTTCATTGATTAGAAAGATGCTCTGATTTTTGTTTTCAGTATGTAAGAATGATCTGAATATGTTTCGATACTCTGTTTTGTTTTGATATGGCATCTGAAAACATTTGACATGGTGTAGTGGTTTTTTATCTAACTCTATTTCTGCTCTGCTTTGTTATGCTCTGCTCTGTCCTGTTTAGGTTGGTATCAACTTCTCTGTCTCTGAGTGCACCCACTTTGAAAACAAAGTGGTTTTATGTAGTCTTTCATGTGTCCATACTTGGGGCTCCGAGAAGAATAAGGGAAAGATCTCACATTTGTGTTTGCCCAGTTTGGCCACCAGGGATAGCACAACCCTACTACAAAGGTGAAATATGGTCTCTACTCTGTGAGATGCTCTATTTTGATGATGCTCAGATTATGTCATGCCAAAGTACTCTGAGTTTTATGTGTCTTAAAACTATCGTTCTGTTATGTTTGAAAACATATTTTGTTCTGCATGATAACTCTGGAAAATATTTTGTTATGCATGTTGTACTTTGTAAATACTCATATTTGCATACTAGTATATGTCATCTGCTTATTGAGTTGTTGATAACTCACTCCTTATCTCCACAAACGTTTTTAAGATGATTTGGATATTTCAGCTGAGGATCAAAATTATGGAGCATAAGTGAGATGCTTTTTAATCATAGTGGATTAAGCATAGAAGGTTTCTTTGAGTATTGGCCTTTTTGTTAAGAAATTTTGTCGTGTTCTAATGATTTTGTATTTTGAGAGGTTGATTATATTGAAGAAATTAGTCTAAAACAAAATATTTTATATGATATTGAGATTTTGGATTTTATGAATATATTGTTAGAATGTGAGTTTAAGTGACAAAGAATAACTCTCCGATCCCTGCAGGACCGGGGCATTACAATGAAGGAATCTCAAAGCGCAAAACTAAAAATATGAAACGCAGCTTATACATCTAACAACCCAAACACATTGTTTAACTAAACTCCTCAAAATAGAAACACTCTAGACGACACTTACAAACAACAACTTATCAATTAACAAAACCGTTTGCTACAAGTTGCATACTACTCAGAACTCCATATTTCATTAAATTGACAGTTAAAGTCGTTATCCTTCTTCAATCTCATTCTCTTCATTTTTTGTTACCAGTTCCACCCCATCACAGCATCATAGCCCTTCTCCCCTCTTCAAGAACCTGCACCCATGACAATATCCACATTTTTTGCCCCTAAGGCACCCGTGACAATTACAAAATAGTGCCCACCAAATGAGGAAACAAAGACCTCAACTTGTACAATAATTCCCACAAATTATCCTCATTTTTAGCTCATACCCACTTAACCAGCACCTCAGTAGTAGAATGATTGCCCATTTTTTTCATTCTTCTTTCAAGAATTCTTTCATGCTCGGGTTGAACAATACCTTCATCATCAATTGGAGGAAAAGTAGGCAAATGGGAAATCTGATCCCCTAATTTCTTCTTAAGACATGACACATGGAAGACTAGATAAATTTTCGATGTGTGTGGCAAATTCAATTTATAAACAACTGAGCCAAACTTTTGAATGACTTAAAAAAGACCATAGTATCGAGAGGCAACTTTCATGTTGTGTCTCATAGCCACTGATTTCTGCCTATAAGGTTGGAGTTTAAGAAAAACCCAATCTCCTTGCTCAAATGTTCTTTTTGATTTCTTCATATCAGCATACACTCTCATTCTGAGCTTTCTTCAAATTTTCTTTCAAGAATGATAAAATATATTCTCTAGTCTTGAAGTGTTGATCTACTACAGCATTAGTAGTAGTGCCTACCACATAAGACAGTAATCTTAGTGGTGGCATCCCATATAAGGCCTAAAATGAAGAAACTCCTGCGAAAGAATGCACAGTTGTATTATAATGCCACTAAGCCATTGGCAACCAATTACTCTAGCTTCTTGGTTTAGATCTAGTATATTGCTATATGCTCTCAAATAAACTTCAACAACTTTATTTAGTACATCAGCTTGACCATCAGATTGAGGATGGTAAGCTGAGCTTATAACCAAGATGGTACCTTACATTTTGAAGAGCTCTTGCTAAAATAAGCTTGGTAAAACAACATCACGATCTGAGACAATGATCCCAGGCAAACCATGAAGCTTGAACACCCTAAAGAAGAATACTTCTGTCACTTTAGATGTTGTATATGGATAAGACATAGAAAAGAAATGACCAAACTTGGTCAATTTGTCTACGCTAGTTAAAATCACTGTCATGCCATTAGAACTAGGAAGCCCCTCAATGAAGTCCAAGGCAATATCAAGCCAAGGACTTTGAGGAATATGCAAGGGTTGGAGTAACCCTGCTGGCACCATATTTTCAGACTTATTCACTTGACATGTCTGACATTCTTTTACCACCCTCCTAATATCCTTCCTCATACCGGGCCAATAAAAATCAAGTTTAGCCTTTTGTAGAGTCTTATGATAACCAATGTGACCTACTTCTAGATCATAATGGATGTGCTGCAAAACTCTCTTCTAAAACAAAGAACCAAGAACTATAACCAGCTTCCCTTTTCTTAGAAGAAGTCCTTGTTGTAGAGAAAAATCTTCAGAAACATGCTCCCCTTTTTGTAGTGCATCAATTAATTGAGTCATCTCAGAAAATTCCAAATAACTCTGCTTAAGATCATTTATCCACACAGGAGTAGGAAATGAAATCAGGGCCAAGGTAGCTGAAGCCTCTTCCATCTTTCTAGAAAGTGCATCAGCCACTTATATTATCTCTCCCTCTCTTGTACTCAACTTTAAAGTCATAATCCATGAGTTTTGAAATCCATTTATGTTGTGCTTCTGTAGCCACTTTTTGCTCCAACAAATTCTTCAAAGTTTGCTGGTCAGTCTTGATTTTGAAGGGCTGACCCAACAAGTATGGCCTCCACTTTCCCACTACACTCACAAGTGCAAAAAAATCTTTCTCATAAGTTGATAAGAGTAAAACTTTACCGTTAAGAGCCTTACTAAAAAAAGCTATAGGCTGGTTGTTCTGCATCAATACAACCCTCAATCCAACCCCTGAGGCATCACATCCGATTGTAAACTCTTAGGAAAAGTCTGGCAGCTTCAAAACAAGAGGGTGAGCTGCAACATTCTTGAGTTGTGTAAATGCTTCCTCAGCTCTATTAGACCAACTATAACCATTCTTTCTTAACAACAAGGTCAATGGAGCAATTATTGACCCATTGTTCTTAATGAACTTTCTATAATACCTAGTTAGGCCTAGAAAACCTCTCAAAGCCTTCATTATTTTAAGAATAGGCCACTCAATCATAGCTGATATCTTAGTGGGGTCTGCTTGAACTCCCTCCCCAAAAATAATGTGGCCCAAATAATCCACTTTCATCACACCAAATCTACATTTAAATCTTTTAACAAACAAGATATGTTACTGTAAAACAGATAACACTGTCTTCAAATGCACAAGAGGCTGAGTTAAATCTTGGCTATAAACCAAGATATCATCAACGAATACTGAGACAAATTTTATGAGAAAAGGTTTAAAGACATGATTCATTTAATCTTGAAAAGTGACAGGTGCATTGGTAAGCCCAAAATGTATTACCAAGAACTCATAATGACCTTCATGAGTTCCAAGTGCTGTCTTAGAAATATCCTCATCTCTCACCCTTACTTGATGATAACCTGATCTTAAATCAAATTTAAAAAAATATCTTGCCCCAAACAACTCATCAAGGAGCTCATCAATAACAGGAATAGGAAATTTATCCTTGACAGTTTTCTGATTGAGAGCTCTATAATCGATGCACATCCTCCATGTATCATCAATTTTCTGCACAAGGAGGATAGGTGAGGAAAATTGACTTTGGCTTGGTCTAATCACCCCATTAACCAATAAGTCTTGAACAATTTTCTCAATTTCTATTTTTTAGTAGTGAGGATACCTATAAGGCCTCACAAAAACTGGAGTAGTGTCTTCCTTCAACACAATCTGATGATCAAAATCTCAAGTTGGAGGTAACCGAACTGGTTCCTCAAAAACATATGTAAATTGTTGTAGCAGCTCCTCAACTTCTGGTAAAACTGCCATTTTCTCCCCTTTATCTTGTACTGCTACTAGCTGCAATGACCATCTTTGCTGGCCAATGAAAAAAGACTTTAACATGTTGACCCTAGCGTCCACTTGCACTCTATCAGAAAAAAAGATCCTGCAATAGCAGATTGTTCCCATTCACCTCAAATTGCATGGATATGTTATTAAAATCCCACTGAATAGGGCCTAATGTTTTGAGCCATTGAACCTTAAGAACAATGTCACAACCACCCAGTGTTAAAACATGGAATGGAACCAAAAACTTAGACCCTTGAATCTTCACTATTTCCTCACATCTGCCTTGACTAAGAACTTTTGCTCCATTTGCTACCTTCACTTGCAATCCCGTATATTTTTCAACTTTTAAATTGGTTACTTCAACTACTCATAGATCCAAGAAATTATAAGTACTTCCTGAATCTACAAGTATCTTCACACTAAAAGACCCAATTCTTCCTAACAGCTTCATAACATTGTTGTTCACACAACCAGAAATAGCATGAATAGAAACCTCAAGCACCTCAAATTGTTGCACAACCCCCTCTTAAACAACTTTTGGCAACTCCTCTTTTTCTTCAAGAACTCCTTCAAAGCTGTCTTTTTTCCCTTGAAAAAAGTAAACCTTTAAAACTTTACATACATGACTAGAATTCCACTTTTCATCACAATGAAAACACAGACCCCTTTTCCTTTTTTAATCCATTTGAATTGAAGTCACTTTCCTCATAAGAGGACCAGATCTCTGACCAACATTAGCCCCATTATCAATAGCTCATCTATCTACAAAACTCGAATTTTGTCTCCAAGATGTTCTTGAGGACAAAACATATTCCTCTTGAATATTTTCAAGGCCAAAAGCAGCCCTAAGATTCACTAGACTCGGCATTTTAACTGGCAATCTGATCTCATCTTTTAACCCACTTAAGAAGCAACTTAACTTGTGCTTCTCAGATAGCGCTTTCAACCTATTCAACAGTGCCTCAAACTAGGATTTATACAAGGTCACATAAGTTGTCTGCTTGAGCTTAGTTAAAGCTTCCATTGGGTCATTATAGGATGATGACCCAAATCTAACTTGAATGGCTGACACCAAAGTGTCCCAAGAATTGAATTGCCCATTTTCAAAGGCATCTTAATACCAAATTACGGCTTCTCCATCCATGTTATAAGAAGCTATCAACAACTTCTGATGAAAGGGAGTCGATTGTAATCGAAAAACTGATTGGCTTTAAAAACCCGACCAACAAGATCATTCCCACTAAAATGTGAAAAATCTAATCTAAACCCCCTATGCAGAGGGTTCCTTTCCTCATAACAAGCCACATTTCTTGGATCCACAAATCCATCACGATTAGAATTAACATGAGAAGACTCTACCAAAGAACAAAGCATATCAAATACATGGTTAAGCTTTTTTGTAATTCCATTGATTGCTTGCTGATGGCTGTCCAACTACTTCTACAACACATCTTGTTGCTTTTGTGAAACTTCTTGATGACCTTTCATTGCTCTTCCCGTGCCTTCTGCCATCAGAGGATCGTCGACTATTGATACCACTTGTAACGTTCTTGATAACAAGAACATTACTGCATTGCTTGAACTGAACACCAAACCCTAAGAATTGCATGAAAAATTAAGGAAGAATGCAAAGAACACAACACAGAGTGATCCAACGCACAATTCCATTGATGAATCTTGACAGAGAATTTTCGACAAATTCCCAACCTCCCAAGACTCAAACTTCAATGATCAAATATGGAAGCCTACACAAGCCATGCAACTGCTTTTATAATCACAGAGCATGAAGGAATCTCAACATGCGAAACTAAAAACATGAAACGTAGCTTATACATCTAACAAACCAAACACACCGTTGAACTAAACTCTTCAAAATAGAAACACACTAAACAACACTTACAAACAACAACTTATCAATTAACAAAATTGTTTGCTACAAGTCGCATAATACTCAAAACTCCCATTTTCATTAATTTGACAATTAAAGCCATTATCCTTCTTCAATCTCATTCTCTTCACTTTTTGTTACCAATTCCAACTTATCACAACATCACAACCCTTCTCCTCTCTTCAAGAACCTACCCTCAAGCACTCGTGACACATGTTGTCTTTGAGTTCCAAATACTAATGATAACAAGAAGAGAATTGCTTAAGTATGGAGTGTCCTCCCTTGATGCCTAGGGTTTGTTACAGAAAGAATTATCACCATTCATGTAGCATAAAGTTGAAGGCTATGGAGTAGGTTCTTGATTTATTTGCTTTGTGGATTTAAACACTTTACTCTCAGTTTGGGTTACAGTTTCTGCACAAACCAATAACTTTACCATGACCTCAGAAAAATTATTAAATATTTTCAGAATATGGATGATATGGTACTTTCATTCTGTCATAATAATTCAAAAAATTTTATTTCCAAGTCGATGTGTAGAACATATCTAGTAAAATATTTACATAATATAATTTGATTTGAAAGATAAATTTTAAAATTTAAATCTTACAAATAAAATATTACTATTTAAATAATGTGAACGGTACTCTTTATACACAAACTTAAAAATAGAATAACTCTTATCGTTAACTTCGTATTCGTATTCGTTGTGAAACTAGAACCACCCCTCGTACCTTCCAGTTGACTTTGTATTAACAATTAATGTATAATTTCTTTTGAAATTTATAGGGGAAAATAAAATCATAGAAAAATATTTTCTTTTTCTCTTTCAATATAGTGAATTGTGACCGTATAAAGATGTTGACTCTGTTGCAGCTCCCGCAAATATAAGACCAACCCGTCGGATTATCAGCCCTGAACTTCGAATCACCTTTACCTTCACACTTGTGTGGAACTCCTTGACAGGCTCCCATAAGTTGGACATCTCTTCATCACACGTCACAAGCTTCAGTTGCTTTAGATTCTGAAATAATGGTGGCAACTGATTCGACCATTGCCGATAAAGCTGATTACTCAATAGTAAGCACGCTTCCATGTGGAGCTCTTCCAACTTACAAAACTCACCAATGTGTTCTGGAAACCACATCATTTTTAGGCAGTAGGATGTATCAAAAATAGTTAAATTATGGAGGCTTCTGATTGACTCTGGCAGGTTGAGCAAATTAATACATGCCCTGAGCCTTAGCACTTCCAAATTCACCAACTTTCCAATCCCTTGAGGCAGTGCAGAGAACTTATAACAATTGGTGATACTGAGCTTCTTAAGGCAAATAATATCACAGAGGTCGACCAGCAATTCTGCAATATCTTCACAAAGATCAATGTTTATCTCCACAAGATTTGGTAATGCATTTGAAACCTGGATACTCTTAAAATCCTGACCAATATTACACCTCAACAAGGATATCTTCTCCAAACTCCTCAATTGTTCTAGGCTCTTGCAAAGGGAAGGAACTGAAACGTTCTCTAATACAATTCTCTTTAGACAAGGTACCGACCCAGGTAAGTGAAAACTACCTAATTCAGCATGAGAGAAACCACAATTTGTGACTATAAGCACCTTTAGTTTATCCATTTTCTTCACAAAATCAGGGAAGGTGTAATTCTTCGTATGAAAATTTAGAACTAGAACCTCCACTTCAAGTGGTTGAATGTTGAACCAAGTTGATGAGAACATTTCATCTGCAAACAATATCCTTTATGTTATGACAGGGCACCTAATATGCAATAGGTTACAACTTTTGCTTGTGTGTGTGTGTGTGTGTGTGTGTGTGTGTGTGAGTGTGTGAGTGAGAGAGAGAGAGAGAGAGAGATTAACCAACCAGTTGAGATAGACAAAAGGCGGGCATTGATAGGTTTTAGATTATGTTCTATCCACCACTTGGGAAGGTTGTTTCCACTTATGTCCACAATTAGTCGTTTCCTTTGTTCTACTGGCTCCAAGTTGCTCTGGTGCATAGCTAGCTCTCTAAGAAGATCATGTTGGGAGATGAAGTCTTCGCTGTAGCAGCTAGCAAAATCACTTGCATGTTTCCTGGTAAATGAGATAAAATTGATGCTTAGAAGAGATTCATGTTCTCGAGTCCTTACACTTGAAAATATAAATTCCATGACTGTCCAACAAACTAAAAACAGTGTGAATAAGATTGGTAAGAGAAGTAGTCACATTGGTAAGAGAAGTTAACAGTAATAATTTGTTGTTAAGAAGATCAAATTGAAGAATCTATATGATACAAACTACAAAAGGTAAAGATTGTGGTTGAAGTCCTCCCTTATTTTTAGATGGTATGACTTTATCTTTCCTAAGTCTCAAGTAATTTTCTTTCCCCAGGGAGATCCATATGCTACCACTGAAAAATAGTTCTTCAACAATCGACACGTCGGGTAAACTATTATGCATTATCAATTAAAATCTAAAGTGCATCATCTGTAAGACATATTATATTTAGCATATATATAGTCAAAATATTATAACTAGCACCTAGAATTGAATACATTAAAAAATCAGCCTGCTGGAAAATCTCATGATACAAATAAAAAACTAGCATACCATGGGAAGTCCTCAAGACTGGCAAGATTCCGGGCGATGAGCTCAAGTAGGTTAGCAATGCTGTCATCTTCATCTAGTTCATATAATTCTGCCCACATATCGATGAGAGGAATAAGGGAGATCCTTTTGTCCTCTGGAAAAGAACCTAGGTCCAAAAAACACTCCTTCAATATAATCTCTTGCTTCCGGATGATTTCATCATCAGAGAATTCTAGGCTCCTTTTTAGACACCCAAGCAAAGAGCTATCAGAATCAAGAATAGAATGACCACTAGACCAGTCCTTCACTCTCTTGCGCCAGGTCACTGCTGACATCCCACAAAGTGATCTGCCAATCACATCAAGGGCTAGTGGGAAACCCCACAGCATTTCACTATCTGCATCTCAAGGCCACCAAATGAACTCGAGTTATTGTTTGGATATTCTGTGGGTAATATTAATAAAGTTTTTGGCCATCTCAACAAGATTAAAATGTTTGGAAATGAAAAAAAAACACATAGTTTGTATCTCTACTTTTGATTATATACTGTAGGATTTGGGGAAAGCTGGTTTAGCTACATATCGAGACAGAAACTGGTATATCATGTATTGCTTCACTCATAAACATTATATGTGTGTGCGTGACACAGGTTAAGAAAGTACCTTATGAATAATATCTTCATCTGGAATGTAAGAACTCCCATCTAGCAAGATTGCTGAATGTCGAAAAAGAGTCATTGAATCTGTATCGTTTAGTGGTTTTAACGTATATTTAGAGCTAAGCCTTGGAAATGCAGTTCTTGAAGTCACTAGAATCTTGTAATTTGATATTTGAAACTTGAAATTCTCCAGAAGGGATTCTGATCCGGACCAGACGTCATCCAGGATCAACAATATAGGAGTTTTGATTTGAGTCAGCAGTTGCTGCAGTTGGTTGATAGCATCTTCATCACTTTGAAACTCAGGTACCCGATCAACCTTATGACGAAATATTCTATGTACAATGACCTTCAAGTTTGGAGTTTTCGAAACAGGGACAAAAAAAATATTGTCCTTAAATATGCCTATTTGAACACAATAGAGTTAAAAGATACAACTGATGGCAAATTTCAAGTCTTGTATCACTTATAAACAGAAACGTGTAATGTTGCAGAATGAACTGAGTCCCGAAACCAATCCCAGCAAAGTGAGAAATGAGCAAAAGCCATATTCTGAGACAATGTGGCCAATTATGAAGATACGAGGTATTTTTCCTCTCTTTTATCTGCTGCTACTCTGAAGTAGTAATTCTTAAGTAGGATAATGTTGCAAAAATGCTACTGGGATTGTTAAAAGAGCATTGCCTATCAATTTTTAAACTATTTAGATGGAGATTTATGTCTAACATTTATGCTTTGAAGGATCCGCATTCTGGTGTGCTGGACATGCAAACAATATTTTCCAAAGCATTTGGCATATGTGAAGTGAAGTTGATAAACTAACCTTTGATTTCCTCATCCTGACAAAGCATTTTCACCAATGTGGTCTTCCCACATCCTCCAGGAGCAGTCAATAGAAGCACCGACACCTCCTCCAACAGCTGCATCTTCACCTCCTTCAAAGGCACATCCAATCCAACAATAAAATTTGGGGGTCGAGGAACTGCACACGCCAACCCAACGCCACTCATTCCCACTAAATTAAATTGCCCTCGGATATCATTCACTCCTTGCAAAGTCTGCAACACATTCCTTGCACTCCATGCTGTCACATGAACATGAAAAAACTTGAGAAGGGCCTCATCCAACTTGCGGAGTTTTTTCGCATAATGGAATCTCATGCAGTATTTCAACCACGGGAGTTTCGAGTACGTCCTAATGAGCTTCTCACCCTTCTTCATTTTTTCAATTAAGCCCTTTATCTCCTCTTCTGGGCGTCCCAGTTCTCTGTTTGACTGTTGTATTTCTTCGACAAATGGCTCTAAGATAACTAGCGTGGATTTGAGGTGTTCAAGGATGGAATCGAACATTAGAGTATCGTTTGTCACATTCTTTACTGTTTTATAGAACACCGCAAATATCTCTCCAAATGCTGCTCCAAGAGCAGCCTGTCCAATTAATGCTCCAGCCATAACTTTGCTTAGCTAGCTAACCCAAAGCTCCAATACGGGACAAGAAAATAAACCCAATATTTGGAAGACAAGATAAATCAGCGGCAATACTCAAGTAGCCAAAAATTTGAAACCAATATCAGTTTCAAACTCTTCTGCTTTTTTTCTCATTTTCTTGGAGTTGATGAGAAAAAGGAGCAGAAAATTTATCAGTGTTAAAAATAGATGAAGAAGGAAAAGAAATCTGAAACCTCCAAAAAGAAAGACGCATTGAAACTGTTCTTCAATTTCTTCTAATTTTCCTAGCGCTGATGAGGAAACAGAGCAGGAAACATAAACAAAAGCGGAATAGAAAAAGAAAAAAGAAAGGCCACTTCGCAGAAAAGAATCAAGGAGGCCGACAAAAGACTAGAACGATCGATCAAGAGTTTCCTATCATATGCCAATGAGCAAGCATTGACTTTGGCGTTCTGGACGACTTGGAAGTGGGAAACGTGGCAACGCCACATTTGCAAGTGGAATTATTAGTTGTGTTCATCGTTACAAATCCATTTAAATGGATTGAACTTAGGCTAAGCCCACAAGTGTAAGCCCATTGAGGATATAACATTGGCCCAACTTTGGGGATGTTACAATAAAATCTACTCAATTTTTATTCTAGAAAAAACATTAATGTGTTTTATATTGATTTCAGTTTGTCCCAAATATCATCTCATTTTCAACCAAAAATAAATAAATCAGCTGTCTCCGAATCACTTCATCACAACTAAAAATGCTTCATCCAAACAGTACATATCATTTTCATCGGTTTCAATTGCGGATATAGAAGATAGAGTTTATTATTTGGAATTTATTATGCGCCAGCTACTATTCACTCTCACACCTCATATTTATAGTTTTTTTTATAGGATGTGAGAGTATTTTTCATAGAAAATGAGAGTATTTTTTATAAAATGTGAGGTGTAGAGTGATAAATAGTAACTGATGAAAAGAATTTTTCTTATTATTTATGTGGATATATATAATTTCTTTAGGAGAAGTGTTACATGCATAAAGAAGTTTTACAAAATTAAATATACAAACTGACATAATTTTATATGATACGTTATATTAATTTTATAATAAAAATAATTTTATAATATAATGTATCACATTAAATTACGTTAATTTATATTTTTTTTTATTATAAAATTTTGAACTAAAACATTTCTCATTCTACAATAAAAGTAATCATAGAAATATTCATTAACGAAGACAATAATATTATTCAAAGGATGAGCAAACGGTTGGGATGGTTCTCAAAACCAATATATGCATCCATGCTTTTTTGAGACAAATGCAAGTACGGACATAATCCCGTTTAGTAAAAAGACATAAATTCCACGTCTTATTCATTTATAATCATCCACAACCTTTACCCGTCGCTTATGCATGCATGCATGCATTGATTTAACTTTTCTGCTTTTAGGTTGGTCTCAAATAGTCAGCTGAAAAAAACTAAAAGACTTTTGAAAGGGAAAGATGGACAACATTGAATCTGAAGAAGAAAAGATACCTTTCAGCGAATTATTGCATAGAATTTCTCGTGATTAAGATTATTTCTAAAGTCTTTAAGATAATATATTTATTTCACTATAAGATTTTTATATTATATGAATAATGTTACATACAGTCTTAAATTTATAAATTTCACACATTCATCTTAAAAAATAGTGAAGCTCACCATTATAAATTGAATTATTTTATGAAAGTTTTAAATTTATCTTCTTTTACTTGTTTATATTTATATATTATATGAATAATATTATAAGATGTGTAAATTTCACACAACCATTTTAAAAAAGTCTCATATTCTAATTAATTATAATAAATAATTAAATAAGCCGGCTTGCTTGCTAAAGTAAAATCGGGTCGGTGGAATATTCCAAATAAAAATTCCTTCTGCCGTAAAGGAATCTTATCACGTTGCTTGGTGGTCCTGAATTGATTTCTTTTTGTGTTTTTTTTTTTTTTCTACGGTCAGGATCTCCTCCATGGAACGACAAAGGACGTTTTTCAATGGATGAGATCTTCGATTTCACACTCTGTGAGATGAAGCACTGTATCCACCCTTCGATCATTGTCCTCGTTTCTTTTTTGGGCAATGCTTCAAAGTCAGAAAGTGTCAGACAGTTTCTATTTCTTTCCTTCACTCCCAAGCCTTCGTCTCTTATTTGTTAAAAAAAAAAAACAAAAAAGCCTTCGTCTCTTGTCCAAATTGACCGAAACATCCCTGACCAACAATATCCCTAATAAAATATGATGGTAATTAAATAAAGCTATTTTACAAGTTATTCAAATTTGACATAATTAAATTGGAATATGGCCCTATTCATTTATTAAATTAGTCTTTCCTAAACATTAATTAATTATTATTAATTACTAAATAATATAACTCGTAGAAAAAGATTGGCTCGACATATATGAGTTCATATCACCTCAAATAATTTAATATTTATTATTATTTTTAATCTATCTTTAACTCTACAATGGAAAAAAACTTATTTTTTTAAAAAAATAAAAAAATTATATTTTTAATACAGGATTAAGTTTGAGTACTGAGAATACCTCACTCTTTTTTATTACTTTATTATTATTTTTTACCTACTTTTTACTATTATTCACTATTATTTAATATTCTATTATTTTCTTTCATTATTTTTTCATTATTATTCACAAAATATCTGAAAATATTCCACTACCCCTTATGAATAAATCCTTATGAATATAATCATTACTCTATGTATCTTTAAACTATATAAAGATATTTATACAAAATTCAAAATTTGCTTATTAAAATAGTAGATACACTTATAAGATATAATCTAAACAATCTATTTTATAAAAGATAAGCTCTTGATAAATAAGTTTGAACTCACTTGAACAATAAATGAGTTATTCATGAATATAAAATATGACTCTATGATACATTCGAGTTTGATTAGCATTCGAATATAAATTTAAAGAACAAGACTTATTACCATTATTTGCTTGAATTCAAGTTGTTTGCTTACTTGTAAATAATTTTTTAACCTTGACATGAAATTAACATGATAGATTGAAGGGTTTAACCTATTTGATTAAATAAATCAGGTGATGGTTAACTTGTAATACAAAGTAAACTAAACTTGATATGTCTCGAATTTAACACGCAATATTTAGGGTATGTTTGGAAACTAAATCAAACTTAACTCATCTCAACTCATCATTACAATTTTTTCAAATTTCAATACAAAATATAATAAATAATTCAAAATTTTTAAATTTTAAAATAATAATAATATTAAAAAATAATATTCTAACAATATTTTATCATCTCAACTCAACTCAATTCAGTTCAATATCCAAACACATCCTTAGATTTGGAAACGCCTTCAAAACTTACAAATCCAACGTCATGTTGCTAAATTACATTGAGTATTCGGATTTGAGGCATTAATTAGATAGATTAAGTTAGTTTTGGCTTGTATACAATCTAAGTCGATATAACAACATGAATTCTCAATCTTTAGTTGTAACAAGATTATGATTGAACAACAAATCTTATGATTATTTTGGATCGAATTTTATACATTTATTCAGATTAGTTTTAGTTAATTTATTCTAAGATTTAATTTTAGAATAATGACATGTATAAGTTTCAAATATATAAATCTCATATAAGTATTTTATTAAAAAAATGAACTCTATCGTAAAAATGTAAAAATATCATTTTTTGTCTATCTTTTTTTTTTTTTAATTTAATGAAGAGGTTACGCAAAAGTCGTATATATATTTGGAGCGAAATGATATTTGTAATCATAGAGTTCACAAGCGCTGCATAATCTTTTTAAAAAAAATTAATAAATACGAAATTCACATAAAAAAAAAATTTAATAATAAATATAATTTTTTTTAAAATAATTATATAATGCTTGTGCATTTCATGAGTCATGACTGTATTTATTATTTTTCATATTTAGAACTTAGTTATCCTTGCTCTTAATTTTATCCAAACTCGAACATTAGGATATGATGGTCATTTAGGAATTCCGCAGGGTCAGTTTAATTGACAAAAATGGAGAGACGAGCGACGTGGCAAAGGAACAGCCGTTTCTGACGAGGCAAGTAGCTCTAAACGGCACCGTCTCAACACCAAAACCCACAAGAAAACGACGCCATCTCTTGCCTGACTCAGCTTGTACCGAGCAGTTCTCTCCTTGGCAAGATCATTTCCATCTTCTGAAAGTCTCCACCCCTCCCCCACTGTTTTCCTCAGATAATTTTATCCGTCGCCGATCACGAAAATCGAAAATTTACAACGCCTTTTCCCGAACCGGACCGAAACTCACTTGAAGGAGCTTTTCATCTTCTCTACCGCCGAATCACCCCGAGTTCTGAACGGTGATTCCGCTGGGTTCTTGGCCGATTATTCGAGCCGACCCAAGTGTTCTGTACCGATTACGATTCAACGAACCATAGTCAGCTCTCTAATGTGATCGGGTTTGGTTAGGTCAAAGCCGGAGACTCAAAATGGATCGGGCCGCGATAGCCGTTGGGCTGGGTATGGATATGCCGATCATGCACGACAGCGACCGGTACGACTTTGTCCGAGATATCGGGTCGGGTAATTTCGGGGTCGCAAGGCTGATGAGAGACAAGCACACCAGGGAGCTTGTCGCCGTCAAGTACATCGAGCGGGGAGATAAGGTCGGTTTTTAAATTCAAGAATTTAGTCTACTTCAGTTTCTATTTGGACTTCTGTTTATGGAAATTAGTTCGGTGGCCCGCTGATTGTAATTAGATAACTCTTTTGATTACCATAATTGGTATGTTTTCTTCATTTTCTCTTCCAGTATTTACCTTGTACTTTTAAGCTATTTATGGTGGGTTTAGTAGTTAATGCTCGTATTTTGGCTATTCTGGATTTCCTTTTTATTTTTATTTTTGAGTTCTTCTACTTGTAAGGCGGTATCCTCCATTTCATTGACCTGGAATCTCTATTTCATTGACATGAATCTCTTACAAATTAGTTTTTTCATGTCAATGACGTGGAGGGTTTGCACACGGGTTTCCAATTAGAAATTTTCTTTTTCTTTTTAAATAACTTTTTATTGTTTATTTTTACAGAATTATACTTCCTACACATCTCCCAAAAAAAAAAAAACTGATGTTGTATAGGGACTAAATTACTTAGTTAGGCATAAGGATTGAATATTTAGTGGAAATGGTGCTACCTTGGTCCATTTGGTTGCCGAGAGCCGGAGCAAGAATGATTACTATCCAATTAATCGGTTGGTTTTTCTTTCTATTTTCTTTTTTATAATACCATGCTGTATAGAATCATTATCAGTATGCCTCTTGAAGTTAATATCTTTAATTGTTTCTTCAGCTTTCTTCGCTACCAAATAGATAGCTCTTTAGTTAACTTGAATGTGTTAAGGTTTTTATCGTGATTTATCTTGCACTTGCTTAAATTTTTCTGATGACGAAATATGATCAAAATTGGCACCATTCAAAGAAGCCGGTAGATGGGTAAGGGGATTGATAGAATGGGGTGGGCCAGCTTCTCTATAGATAGGTCTGTAGTCTAGATCTCCACTTTGCAATAATCAAAGGGTCGAGGGTAGCCCAGCCATTGTATGCGGTGAAGGGTGAGAGAGAAAGAGAAGAGACCTGTCGAGGATGTTGGTTTCAAGTTGAATTGGCTTTCTTCTTGCTACTGACCCTAAGAGTATGTTTAAGTGTAGGAAGTGGGGAGAACAAGGGATATGGGGTTTACATCTCCTCTTGTGTGAATAGATATATTTTATTTTTGGGGGGAGTTGAGAAGAATTGGTTGGAGATCGAGAATCTGAGACCATTGATTAAACTTGAACGATGTCTGATCAACTACTCATTCTTTATAAACTCTATTCTCAGTCACATAATAGCTTATTCTTTTCTGTCGTTTCAATCTTACGACAAAATAAGTGGTTGGGGGGGGGGGGGGGGGGGGGAAGGTGATATAGCAAAGAAGGTTCAAGTTGAAGTTTGGATGTTTTCTTTAATATGTTTATTCTAATTTATGAGAAAGATTTTTTTTTTAAAAAAAAAAATGCGATAACTCATAAATAATAGTAAGAAAATAAAATTTTATGGACTCCTGTTTCTCATTGCAGTATTGTTTGTTGCAGATAGATGAAAATGTTAAAAGAGAAATCATTAATCACAGGTCTCTGAGGCATCCCAACATTGTTAGGTTTAAAGAGGTTAGCTTATTCTCACACTTTTGGGCTTGATTGGCTATGTTTGAGTTGGTTTAATCACATTTGTACATGCAAATCGATAGGTGATTTTAACCCCTACCCATCTGGCGATTGTTATGGAATATGCATCTGGAGGAGAGGTTTTTGAGCGAATATGCAGTGCTGGGCGCTTTAGTGAGGATGAGGTGCTTAATACAATATTCTTGAATTCCATTCCTTTGGACAAATGCAATTTCTTATCATTTCTTTTTTCTATTTTGTGCTGCAGGCACGGTTTTTCTTTCAACAACTTATATCTGGAGTCAGCTACTGCCACGAAATGGTATTCTATTTCATTTTTTTATATTTTTATTCTGAAGTTTTTCTTTCTATTGCATGGGGGAAGAAATTAAGTTCCATATTGTGAGTTGGGAGAAAGTTTGCTTACCCATTCAATGTGGTGGCTTGGGGGTGTGCAATGTCAGGGCTTTCAATAAAGCATCGTTGGGTAAATGGTTGTGGAGATACCATAAGGAAGGGGAGGGTTTATGGCGAGAAGTCATAGATGCTAAATATGGGAGTATGATGTGGGGATGGTGTTCTAAGGAAGTTAGAGGGACACATGGTGTGGGCTTGTGGAAAAATATTAGAGCGGGATGGGGTAGATTCTCCATGTACTTTAGATTTGCAATTGGAAGAGGTGATAGAGTGTACTTTTGGCATGATGCTTGGTGTGGTGAACGGGTCCTAAAGCAGGTGTTTCCCACGCTTTACCAGATTTCCAGCGACAAAGAGGCTGCCGTGGCTGACTTAGTGGTAATGTCCAATGGTGTTGCCCATTGGGATGTAAGTTTCTCGAGAGCTGCTCATGATTGGGAGTTGGATATGCTTGCTGATTTTTTTGACTTGCTATATGCAATATCGATGGGCAGTGAGACGGAGGATAAAATGATCTGGATTTTGAATGGAAACAACAAATTTTCGGTGCACTCTTTCTACAAGACCCTCTTGGGAGTTTCTAATGATCATAATTTTCCTTGGAAGGCCATTTGGCAATGTAAAGTACTGTCTAAGATCACTTTCTTTGTATGGACTGCATCTCTTAGGCGGATCCTCACGTCAGATAATTTGAGCAAATGTGGTCTTATCATAGCAGATTGGTGCTTCTTGTGCAAGAGTGATGGGGAATCAGTGGATCATCTTATGTTACATTGTGAGGTGGCAAGGTGTTTATGGAATGAGATCCGTAATAGGATAGGGGTGGCTTGGGCCTTGCCCAAAAAAGTTAGAGATATTCTGGGGTGTGTGTTGGACAGGAATTAGGGGGAATTATAGCTGCTGTGTGGAGAATGATTCCTCATTGCATTATGTGGTGCTTGTGGCTAGAGAGGAAGGAATAAGAGGTGCTTTGAAGACATGGAGCGTTCTTTGGAGGAGCTGAAGCAATTCTTTTACAATACTTTATTTTCTTGGGCTTCGGCCATTATTTGTAATATGGACAGTTTTCGTGACCTGCTTGTATCTCTCACTAGTACCTAGATGTAATTAGGTTTCATAATCTGTTTGTATACTCCTGGGGTACTCTGTTACTATACTTTTTTCAATAAAAATTACTTTTACCTATCAAAAAAAAGTTTTTCTTTCCTAGCCTTTCCATGGGAACTTGTTAATTTAATCAGCTCCTTGGTATTTTGTTTTCTCGGTGAAGCAAGTATGTCACCGGGACTTGAAGCTGGAAAACACGTTATTGGATGGAAGCCCAGCTCCTCGGTTGAAGATATGTGATTTTGGGTATTCCAAGGTATCGGTGTGTATCTCTTTTTTGTGCTTTTCAGTGTTCTCTGATTTTTTCTTGACTAGAATTAGGACGTGTGATTGGAGTGGAGTTGAGAGGAGGGAGGGGGAGTGGATCTGATAGGAGCTGTTTCAGTGCTCTACCTATTTTTGGATTGGCTTTTATTTCTCATGATAAAACAGCAATATCAGATTCAGATGATGTTGACTTCAAAAAGTTTATCCAACTCATTTACAAGTAAAATGTTTGACAAGGAATTCTGAAGCATGCAAGTATGGATTCTAATGCAAAACTTTTAGATGCTCTTTAAAATTTTGAGACCTTACAATTTTTTTGGCGATTTATTCTTTTTGCTCCTGTTATAAACTCTGCGTATCTGATTATGGGTCCTTTTATCAGTCTTCGGTTCTTCATTCACAACCAAAGTCAACTGTGGGAACTCCTGCCTACATTGCTCCAGAAGTACTGCTAAGGCAAGAGTATGATGGCAAGGTATATTTTTTCCATTTAAATGAATTGTTGTTTTCCTTGAATGGAATAGGTAATTATATTATTGTTTTACCCCAAGTCTGGTATCGGGGCTTGAGCTGGATATATGTGTTATGTCTATTTTTGAATCCTCCTCGAATATCTCTTTCTGTTGTTGTTTTTCTCTCAGTATAAGCTCTTTGGATTCTACTTAAGTAGCAAAGCATGTAGCTACTTTCTTTTAATTTGTTGTAATATTAAACTTTGATTTTAAAATTAATGAGTTGCTGTTTTGATGTTGTGTTGCATAAAATATCAGATTGCAGATGTGTGGTCATGTGGGGTGACCTTATACGTGATGCTGGTGGGAGCATATCCTTTCGAGGATCCTGATGAACCAAAGGATTTTCGCAGGACTATACAAGTATATCGTGAAGCCTTGTATTACTTCATGTTTTACGACTTGAGGTGAATTACCATATTCATCATCCTTTTATTTTATTGGTTTCATGCAGAGAATTCTCAGTGTCCAGTATTCCATTCCCGACGGCGTTCAAATATCTCCCGAGTGTCGTGACCTGATCTCAAGAATTTTTGTTTTCGATCCTGCAACGGTTAGTGATTTCTCCTTTCCCAAGAATCCTTATATTGCTTTATCTGCAAATATACTGATATTTCCTTTTCAATAAAATAGATCGAGAAATGTGGTTATATATTTCTCCATACACCTTGACTTGGGTGCCTATAAATGTCGGAAATGTAAAATTATTTGTACAGTTCTAGGGTGTGTAAGTTTTATGCAGTCTCTTTGAAAAAAGTGGGGCACACTTAGGACCCATATGAAAAAACCACACTTTTTTTCAAAGGGACTTAATGAGGTTTGCACAACCTAGGACTGTATCTAGCGTTGCTCTTCAGAAATTTCAAAATTTATGTGCTTTGTTTGACCCTGGTAGCCTGGCTGCAAGCTACATATATTGTGGCCAAGTTAATGTTCATATTTTTTTGTTCTTTTTATGTGTACATGCCTCCCCACGAGTGGGGGTGTTTGATAATAGGAATAGTGATCATTTGTCTTCTCTTTCTTCTGATTTACCGACTTCCTCTTACCGAGAAATGCTTGATTGTATACATTCTTTAAAGTGTTGTGCAGCAACTGTCAATTTGACTTTATAATCATTAATGGACATCCAATTTCTCGGAGGAATCTTTTCTTTCTTTGTTTTTTTTTTTTTTTTACTTGGTGTTTTTGAGCAGGTGGTGCCTTTAGATTTTTTTTTTTTTAAAAAAGGATGGTACCCCAATTTTATTGATAAATCCTCACTTGTGGTGGAGGAATACTGAATACTTTATACAAAGAGAGCAAGGGGTTTACAAAAGAACCCAAAACCAGGCTCTTATGAAAAATATTATTGGAAAACACCAGCCAGAAAATACAATATGGTACTGTTTAAAGCTAAAAACATTACAAATTAATGTTGGACGCTAGGAATAGCTGCACGATTTAAAGCAAAAAGGCCAACCATATGTTTAGGGAGCTCAAAAAATGGAGGAAAAACTTACCGTGCAGCCCTGAGCTCCATAGGTAGCAAGACTATCTGCTAAAGCATTTCCTTCTCTATAGATATGATTAATACTAAAAGGGAAATCATTTTTAAAATGAAGGATATCATCCCAAATATCAGCATAAATCCAAGGGGGCTGAGAATTATTATTAAACCAATTCACAACAAGAGAATCTGTTTCTACAATAAGTTCCTGAATACTAAGCTGGTATTATAAAGTAAGCCTCGTCCTTAAAGCTGATGATTCTGCAAAAATATTAGTACCCAAACCATGATAGCAGGAAAAACCAGCTTAGTTAGCAATGTGGGGTTCTGTTAGCATTATGATTTTGAGGTTTTTTTAAATCTCCTATTACCTCGAAGTTTTTTGGATAAATGCTTTATCTTTTTAATTAGTAAAAACAAAGTACGACATGTATAGCTTTATACATGCCTACATGGTATCAAAGCAGGCAGTTTTGTGTGTGAATCTTAGCTCATCTCTATTTTTCTCATTTTTGTTTGTTGGAAGCTCCTTGTGTTGGGCCCTAACCATTGATGAGGAGTTTGGGTTGTGTTAAAGCGTCAAGTTTTCAATGTTCAGTACATTAAACGTTGGGAATAATAAGTTATCAGTTTGTGGAAATCCTGTAGACAACTCTACTTGTTTAAATTTGTAAATATTTACATTTGGGGACCATGTCCAAGGAAGTTGAATGCTAATTGTTCGTTTGGGTGGTGGTTTCAGTACAAATTAAGGGCTTAACTTGCACTTCTTCTAGATCAGTCGTTCTTTAAGGCTAATGCTTATGGCAACTTAAATGCTACAGAGGATCACCATTCCTGAAATCAAGAACCATGAGTGGTTTTTGAAGAATCTTCCAGCGGACTTGATGGATGAAAGAATGATGAGCAACCAATTTGAAGAGCCAGACCAACCAATGCAGAGCATTGATGTGATCATGCAGATAATTGCTGAGGCCACCATTCCAGCAGTTGGGACTAATAGCCTCAACCAGTATTCGATAGACAACCTGGATATGGATGATGACATGGACGACTTGGATTCTGACTCGGAGCTTGATATCGACAGCAGTGGGGAGATAGTCTACGCACTGTGACACCTCTTCTGCATGATAGTGAGTTCTTTGGGCCTAGGGCTGTGTGAAGATCTAACTAAGAGAGTGTGGTAGTAGTGTCTCTGGTAGATTAGAGTAGATAAGACCTTAGAGAAGTGTGTAATGTTAGTACTTATAAAAAAAAAAAAAAAAAAAGTGTGTAATGTTAGTGTCAGCAGTGCACCTTGAAGTGGTGTTCATAGCATGAAGCTTTTCACCTTTCTGTCTCTGGAGTTTGAGTTTTACAACTTTATAAAGGGTGGTGGTGGATTAAAATCGGACCCGGAGCTGTTGTAAGCCACCCCTTCTCATTCCCGGTTGAACGCTTGTTTGTTTGTTGTTTTCGCATTCTGTTCTTTGTGTTGTGGCTTAAATACATGGATGTATACTTCAACAATTCTTGTGCAATTTTCATTAAACTTAGCAGTGTAGTTTTCTCATTGTATCACATTTCTCCCGAGGAGCGAAGAAGGCACACCATGGGGCTTGCAATGATCCACTTCTTGGTGTTTTCATATTCTCCTTCTCTCCCTATTTTTTATTTATTTATTTATGTTTTTAATACTGTGCATTGTGGATTTTTAGAGGTGAAGATGGAATAAAATTAACTGTGTTTGGGGTTTGGACCCCACTGTGCGTTGGGTTGATTGTGAGAAGTATATATTATAGGCTAATCTTGAAATATTAAACCACTAATAAAAATGTGAATTATAGAGGTGCCAATTTCATGGGTTGGGTTCATGTAACATCAATCTATGACTTCGATCGTCCCTCACGGATAAATTAATACGATGCTAAATATTTATGTAATTTGCAAAACAACTAATATTTTATTTAAATAAAATATCACCTAAAAATGACATTCAAATTGGATTATTGGGATATCAATCTCAACATAATAACATATCTAAGTAAGCCTTCACATAGTTGATATTCTAAGTAACATAAATTTAAATAACTTATTTTTATAAATCAAAAGGTAATGCTAGTGTGCCGTCTAGCTTTGACAGCTAGGTGTGCCCATTAGTATAAATTTTATTTTATTTTTTTTTCTTCTTTTTATCTTTACATTTTTTTAACATATTTAAATATTTTTTAAAAATAAAAAATATATCAATACACTAGTCACTTCTTTAATTAGTGAAAAAAACAAAAAAACATAAACACATGAGCGATCAAAATAAATAAACAAAATGAAACGGCATATAGCATTTTTCTTTCGCCTAAGTAGACATAACTCATGGCGTGGTACTTATTAACCTATTTATTCGGAACAAGAAACGCAGATTGAATTTTCGCTCGGAAAAGCTTTCCTGCTTCCTGATCATATGTGACGCTACTTCGGATGTTGCTGGGTTGGGGCTACGGCTACCTTCTGATCTCAAATATGAGATTTTTTCTGAATCTCAAAGTTTCGTATTCTTTGTCTCGGTTATCCTTCGGGAGAACTATTTCTTCTTCTTCTCTGGAAACCCAGCTGAATCAGCAAACTATTTCTCAGAAGACTTTCTTTAAGTCCAATAACAAAGACTCTCTCATATCCCGCTTATGCGAAACCAAGAATTTCAAAGAAGCCATAGACATTCTCTGCGAACAAAAGCGCTTAAGGGAAGCGGTGCAGTTGCTTGACCAGATTGACCGACCCTCTGTTTCGGTATACTCAAACCTCATTCAGCTTTGTCTCCAGCATCGTGCTCTTGAAGAGGGCAAGAAGGTCCATGCTCATACCAAAGCCTCCGGGTTCGTGCCCGGGGTCTTCATTTGTAATCGTTTTTTAGATATGTATGTGAAATGTGGGAGTCTTTGGCATGCCGAGAAAATGTTCGATGAAATGGGTGAAAAGGATTTGTGTTCTTGGAATACAATGATTTCTGGGTATGCGAAAGTGGGGAAGCTCGAACAGGCTAGAAATTTGTTCAATGAAATGCCTGAAAGAGATAATTTTTCTTGGACCGCGATGATATCGGGGTATGTTCGGCATGACCAGCCCAAAGAGGCCTTGGAGTTGTACAGAAGGATGTTAAGACACGAGAATTCAAAATCAAATAAGTTCACGATATCTAGTGCTCTAGCCGCTTCGGCAGCAATTCCAACTTTAAGTACGGGCAAGGAGATCCATGGACATATAATGCGAATTGGCTTGGATTCAGATGAGGTGGTTTGGAGTGCTTTATCAGATATGTATGGGAAATGTGGGAGTATAGAGGAGGCGAGGTGCATTTTTGACAAGATGTTGAATAGAGACGTTGTTTCATGGACGGCAATGATTCATAGATACTTTGAGGATGGAAGGAGGGAAGAGGGATTTGCATTTTTCTCTGAGTTGATGAGGTCAGGGATTAGGCCTAATGAGTTCACGTTTGCTGGGGTTTTAAATGCTTGTGCCGATCATGCTGCCGAGGACCTAGGCAAGCAGGTACATGGGTACATGACACGTATAGGGTTTGACCCCATCTCATTTGCTGCCAGTTCTCTTGTTCATATGTATTCAAAATGTGGGAATATTGAGAACGCAAAAAGGGTTTTTAAAGGGATGCCTCAACCAGATTTAGTTTCATGGACTTCCCTGATTGTTGGATATGCTCAGAATGGTCAACCAAACGAGGCACTCGAGTTCTTTGAGTTGCTTCTCAAATCAGGTACTCCACCTGACCGCATTACTTTTGTTGGGGTTCTTTCTGCTTGTACCCATGCTGGATTAATCGATAAAGGAATTGAATATTTCCACTCAATCAAGGAAAGACATGGGTTGACACATACAGCAGATCATTATGCTTGTATCATTGATTTACTGGCCAGAGCTGGCCGATTTGTAGAAGCTGAGGATATTATTAATAAAATGCCCATGAAACCCGATAAGTTTTTGTGGGCTTCTTTACTTGGTGGTTGTAGAATCCACGGAAACCTTGAGTTGGCAAAGCGAGCTGCAGAAGCATTATTCGAGATAGAGCCTGAGAATCCTGCTACCTATGTTACTCTAGCCAACATTTATGCTACTGCTGGTATGTGGAGTGAGGTGGCAAAGATTAGAAAGGCTATGGATGACAAAAGAGTGGTAAAGAAACCGGGTTTGAGTTGGATTGAGATCAAGAGAAAGGTTCATATATTCTTAGTGGGAGATAAATCCCACCCAAAATCATATGAAATACATAACTTCTTGGGAAAGCTGTCAAAGAGGATTAGGGAAGAAGGATATGTCCCTGACACGAATTTTGTTCTACATGATGTTGAGGAGGAGCAGAAGGAGCAAAATCTTTCCTACCACAGTGAGAAGCTTGCAGTTGCATTTGGAATCATTTCAACTCCACCGGGAACAACAATCAAGGTTTTTAAGAATTTAAGAACTTGTGTGGATTGCCATACTGCCGTTAAATTTATTTCAAAGATTGTTCAAAGAAGAATAATAGTAAGGGATTCAAATCGGTTCCATTCATTTGAGAATGGGAGCTGTTCATGTGGAGACTATTGGTAATTTATAAATTAAGTGGAAGAATGTTTCTGTAAGCTGTGCATTTTCCACATATTATTCTGGATTCATTTTTGGGTGGTTGTGATACATTTGATTGTTCCCGTTCCTTTATTTCTCCCTTTTTATAAGACCTGTTACTGATTCATGAGACTCATTTCCAATGCTGGATTCAGGGATATCTTCAATGTTTATGTCAATAGATTGAGGGAACAATTTCTTGTATGTTTTAATTGTTTAGATGGAGGAAACCATTTGTAACGACCTTTTTTTTTTTCCCCTTTATCTCCTCAATCTAGAATTTGAAAATAATGGTTTCGGGCCTCAGTTTACTGATTTTTGCAACCATTTGGTAATCTGATTTTGGTTGATTCTAACATTCAAATGGACCTCAATGTACCGGGAAAAACATCAATTTTATTGAAAAATGGAAATGGTCATGTACTTGACTTCTGCTAATTACAATCATAATTTCTGCATCCAATTATGTCACAATTATAATCAATATCTAGGAAAAGTGACACTTTATACATGTTAACTACTACAATACTATATATGCGACCAAATAATCTATCCAATGTGTCTTTTCAGACTTCTGTATCCACGAAACCTCCAACGCAGATTAAAAAACGAAATAATCCAACTTGATGCTGACAGGGCAATCCTCTTGAATCCGCCATCAGAAGCCACACGTACAACCTTTGTCCCATTTCCGGAAATCCTAGAAGAACCATTGCCATCTCTTTCTTCCAAATCCTTATGCTTCAAACCAGGATTCAGTCTCCACATGATTAACAGAAAACATGTAGTATTCGTTACCCGAATATTTCTCAACTCGATCAAGATCTGCTTATGATCCTCTGCGTGTCCTACTGGAAGTTCCATTTCAATCAGCCTACGAAGCGTAGCATGAAGTCGAAGGAGCTTGTTTGAGTACCTATACTTGTTGCAGTAATTCCACCAAGCTATCTCCTTGCACTTGGAAACAAGCTGCGTTGCTCTCCACAACTCCAGTTTCAACTTTTGGATTTCATCCTTGGGCAAATCTCCCAACTCTTCGCTTAACTGCTCGATCCTACTCACCTTGGGAACTAAATTTATGACAGTGGTTTCGAGGTCTGCGAGTATGGCTTTGAAGTTAACGGCTTTATTTTTGGCCTCTGCAACAGTATTCAAAAGATTAGTCGCTAACACCCCCAGAGTTACCTCTAGTAAAACCTCCATGATTGCTTGGCTTAATCTACTACAATTTGCAATCCTGATGAACCTTGATCCATTTTATAGAGAAACGATTTGGTTGGTTTCTTTCTAAGCAGCTTCTTTGTTTTTTTTTCCTAGAATTCAAGTTAAGGAAGTGGCACGGTCCAACCATGTACGTTACACGGTTAGAAACTTCGGCTGCCACTTGACTAATTCGTAGAAATTGTCGAGTGTTATGAAAATGTAAATGAGATGGAAAATACGATCGAGGTTGAACCAACCAACGAAGAAAAGCTCGCTTGCACCAAAATATATAAAGCATGAAGATTTGATCCAACTTGCATTTCAAAGATTTTATAAAAACATAAAGATCGAGTCTCATGACCCATATTTACAACTGCCGGCCTAGTGAATTAAATACTTAATAAATAGTATGGGATCCACTCTATTTTTTCATCTCTCCCTTGCTTGAAGTGGGGATATTGATTATCCTTTGAACCCGACCTGAATCGAACGCTCAACCTTTGATCCGGAGTCATGCTAAAACTCCCACTACAAATTTATTGATTATGAAAAGAAGCACTGTTTGCAAGACGGGGAAAGACTTCCAAGGCCCCGTATAGTTGTTAAATTCATCTGAGTTCAATTCAGTTCAGTCTAATATCTAAACATCTAACTTTCAAATTACTAAACTCATCTTAATTCAAAATCTCTTTACACGTAATACCCACAATCTTAACTCAGTTCAACTCAACTCAACATCCAAACCCAGCCTAAGGGGAAAATCAAGATCTTGGGATCCTTTGATTATGGAGGAATTTTTCTTTATGGAATGATTGATGTTTCCATAATTATTGTCAATCTATTAACTAGCATTAATCACGACCAAATATCGTAAAGAAGACACCACAAATGATCGGTTTCAACTACTTTTTATTCTTTAGGTGAATGTGCTTTAACTAGTTTGTTTGAATTAAGTTTTGGGCATGGGATCAAAATACGTACCTTTTCTTAAAGCCTAAAGGTGTTGGTTTGCTCATACTCATATGGCCTGCATGACTTTGAATAAGTAATAGGGGTAGCACCCATTCCAATGATTCCATGAGCATGCAAGGCAAACAAATTGAGGTCAATTTTTCCAAAGGAGTTAAAGTCATTGTCTTTATGAATGATGATAAGGATTCCACAATAATCTATTATCTATGTTGCTTTTGTTTCAAGCATGCATAACTATAATCACGCCCAAACGCGTCTCTTCCGCCTAATCCGGCCTCAATGCAACCTTCTGTCTTTTTTTTTTTTTAACCCTTTTTCAAATCACAAGTGGTCAAAAAGGAAAATTATTAAATTTTTAATTTTATCTTATTTCTATTTTTTTTTTAATTTTTCTTTTTATACTTGATTGTCTGGAGTTGTTAAAATAGAATTACTTTATAATTAATTTAAATGAAAGAAGAAAAAATATTATTGACCAAAGAAGATAAAATATTACAAATGAAGTAGTGTTTTATTAGAGCATTGGTAGTGGCTTCTCTATCTTTATTTTCATCTTTAAATTTAAAGAATATGTCTTTAAATTTATCTACGTTGACTTATACATCTCTAAATTTTTACATAGCTATAAATAGTGATTCTTCAAATTTGAAGAAGTACTATTCATTCTTCAAACATTATTTTACTATTTTTTTTTTCTCTCTTACCTATTAAAATCAACTTTGTAGAATTTATATTAAGATAATTTTGATACATAAAATTTGTATTAAGTCGATAATACAAAGTAGATGTTAATTGTAAAATATATATAAAAAAATAATTTTAGGAAACAAATAAAAAATAAAAAAATAATAATATTTATTATTATTTGATTCAAAGATGCATAAATCAATGTGATAGTTTTTTTCATATGCAAAATTATTCTTCAAAAAGGATATTTTGCATATGAAGATACATAAACCACTACCAATGCTCTTTAAATAAAAATTAAAAGAAAAAAATGTTTGTAATAAATTAAAATTATTTGCATGATTATGCTAAAATTAAAAATATATATATATATATATATATATTATGTGGCACAATGGAAACAAGAGATTGCTTTTTAAAGTTTTAGGGATTAAAGTTTTTTAAAAGAGAAATATTTTAGCCACAAAATGATTATACAAAAATCATCATACAAATTGATATAGTTTGATGTAATTTTTCAGATTGTAAAATTATTTTTATGGATAAATCTATTTATCATCATCCTCTTAACATCTCTTGATGTGATATTATATGATAGGCTCATAAATAAAACATAATAAATAGTATCTAATTATTTAATATCACATCGTTGAATAATGAGAGGATAATGGTAAAATGGATTATGAGTAGTATTACTCTATTGTTATTGTAAAGTAGATCTAACAGATCACATGAAGGTATATCAATTTGTAAAATTACTTTTGTAAAATTTTTTTATAATTGTAACAGTCATCTTTTTAAAAAATTAGAATGTGAAAAAATAATCCTACTTGGTATATGGTTTTTTTTTTTTAAATTAGTAAGATTATTACAGGGCGACTTGGAATTGGAGGACGTACAATTTTAGACTTACACGTAGGGGTGAAAATTGGTCGGTCCAGACTGGAGAAATTGATCGGACTGTTGGTTTTTTTGGATCGGATTGGGACCAAGACCGGTCGGTCTCGATCCTTGAAATATAGGACCGAGACTTTTCGATCTGATCCCAGTCCAAGGGTTTCCAACCAAGGACAGGACCGGACCGGACCGGCCGAATTTAAAAAAAAATATATTATATACATTATTTATATAATAATTGTATAATTAATTATGTAATTTTCATCTAGTATTTCACCATTAAAAATATAAAATTTTAAATAGATTATTAACAAATTAATATTCTATCAATTAACTAATTATATAATAATTATATAAGTTAAGAATGTGATTTTCATCTAATTTATTATCATTGGCCATATAAAATAATTTTTGATCAAATTATTTACATAATACACATTAATAATTCACTTAATTTTAATTTAATAATTTAAAATAAATTTTTTTATTAATTTATTTAAAAAAAAAAAAGAAGAAGAAAATAATAATTAGGGCCGGACCGTCCCAGAGAAAATGAAAATTACTTCTCGGGACCGGACCGAACCGATTTATACCCCTACTTAGTACTTACACGACATCTGCCGGAAGGGGCGCTCGCAACAGTATCGGGTAGATTTCACGTATATCCAGTGAAGGTTTTTATTCCCGCGCTGTTCTTATTTAAGGCTGTCGCAGACAGCTTGTCTTCCATTGTAATCCAAAAAAACAGGCTCCCCAAAGCTGGTAATAATCCCACTTGTTTCTTCGAAAAGTGTAATGGTGAAGTTTCATTTTGTTATGGGAACCATCTCGATTTGGCAATGTGTGATTAATGATGGCTTTCTTGAGTGCGCTTTTTGCAGATTCAATGGGAAAAGCAGTCTCGCTTCATGTGATTTGTGGAATCTTGGCTGTTTTGGTTGTTTCTCTGGTGAAAGCAGACGACCCATATAGGTACTATACATGGACTGTCAGTTATGGAACTCGTTCTCCTTTGGGTGTTCCCCAGCAGGTAGGTAATTTTACTTTTATTGTGCTCTTAGATATAGTCTCATACCACTGGCTAAGAATTAAGATAGGGAAATTTTGGGTTCTAAAGATTTGGTCTTTGATTTTTGAAGGTAATCCTTATCAATGATCAGTTTCCCGGACCTAGACTCGAGGTGGTGACTAACGACAACATCATCCTCAACCTCATTAACAAGTTAGACCAGCCATTTCTGCTGACATGGTGAGCTTTTCCTGTGTATATCACCTGTTTTAAAGCTACACATGATCTTGTATTGAAAAACAAAGTGTTCAGTATATTCTTCCGTGATGTTAAAGAGGAAGATACTATCATACTTTTGATGGGTTGTATATAAAGGTTATTAGTAAATTACCATCCCCTGGATACTGTGCAGATGAGTAGTGACAATGGCAAGACCTTGACTGAAAAAAGAAATTCGGACCATTTCAAACAAAATTCCCCTTTTCTGTCCCTACTTGGTCTCTGCCTCCTTGCTGCTCAGCTTTGTAAAATTAAATTAAGAAATTCCCTACAGCATATATTTAACGGTGTAGGTTTGTAGTAGGATGATCTCAAAGTCCACATTTGCAGTTTCTTTGCTTTCACATTTGAGTATTTGATTACGGCATCGAAACCAATAAGGTGGTTTACTGAGAACCTGTTTTATGTAAAAAAAGGAATGGTATTAAACAAAGGAAGAACTCATGGCAAGATGGAGTATTGGGTACCAACTGCGCTATCCAACCAAACTCGAACTACACTTACAAGTTTCAAACCAAAGATCAGATTGGGTCCTACACATATTTCCCCTCAACTCTGCTTCACAAAGCTGCTGGAGGATTTGGAGGACTCAATGTATATGAGAGACCTCGCATACCGATCCCTTTTCCAAATCCTGATGGAGATTTCACCTTACTTGTTGGTGATTGGTACAAAACCAACCATAAGGTCAGCAAGATGCAATGTTTTTATTCTTTGGTCACAATCACATATATCATTAATCTCTTTAAGTGCAATTTTTGGTAGATAATTACAAGAGCCCAATTTTGCTAAAAATCACTTCTTCTTTACTAATTCATTAATTTTCTTTAATCATTCTTGGCAATGCCAATGTCGGCCGTAGGATGTCAACATCTATAGCAATATATAATTTTGGAAACACAAAGCTTCTCTCTTGAGGAGCTGTGCCATCCTTTCTCTAACTTGCAAATTCTGAAATTTTAAAGGTCTAAATTCAACTATAATCACCTCAATATTACATTCCAACTGATAAATTTCGGGCCACATGCTACCTCAATCTAGTTGATTGTGTAACTGTTTACATTTTTGCAAAACTCAAAACGGTGCCTATCTTGTTTGGACTTTTCCTCATGAGTTCTCATGATGTTTGCAGACATTGCAGCAATCTCTGGACTCGGGAAAATCTCTACCATTTCCTGATGGCGTCCTTATAAATGGCCAGGCTGAGAATACCTACAGTGGTGACCAAGGTCATCCTCAATAATTAATTGAATATATTCTTGATTCACTGAATAATCACTTAGCTCTTAGCCAGATTTGATTTCTCTATGTAAATCTTATCTCGGCTCTTATAGAAGATGTTTTACTCACATCTATCTGCTTGTTGATCCTTCAGGAAAAGTCTATATGTTCAGGATCTCAAATGTGGGCTTGGCAACCTCATTGAATTTCAGGATTCAGGGCCACAAATTGAAGTTAGTTGAGGTTGAAGGATCTCATACCCTTCAAAGCATTTATGACTCTCTTGATGTACATGTTGGCCAATCTGTGGCTGTCTTAGTAACCTTGGATCAGCCACCAAAGGACTACTACATTGTTACATCCACTCGATTCACTAAGCGTGTTCTTACAGCAACTGCAGTTTTACACTACACAAACTCTCACACCCCCGTCTCTGGACCCTTGCCCATTGGCCCTACTTACCAAGTACACTGGTCTATGAAGCAAGCTAGAACCTTCAGGTATAAAATAAGAATCCTCGGTAAAAATAAGTCTTGGAGTGATTGGAGATGTAAGATTATATTCTAGTGCTTGTGATTTTGATCCTTCTAAACTTTGGTCTTCTTCAAGGTGGAATTTGACAGCAAGTGCAGCAAGGCCCAATCCTCAGGGCTCATTCCATTATGGGAAGATAACGCCAACAAAGACAATTTTGTTGGCCAATTCAGCATCGTTAATAAATGGAAAGCAGCGTTATTCAATTAACAGAGTCTCCTACATCAATCCTGACACCCCTCTGAAACTTGCTGATCATTTCAGCATCCCTGGAGTCTTCAGTGTAGATGCCATCCAAACTCTTCCCTCAAGTGGTCCTACATTCATAGCTACCTCTGTTATGCCAGCATCCCTTCATGATTTTACTGAAGTCGTTTTCCAAAATAATGAAAAGACAATTCAGTCTTGGCATCTTGACGGCTATGATTTCTGGGTCGTTGGGTAAGGCAGTTTACTTCATTTGCCCTAATTCAAATGAGCTAGGTAGGTTCTAATAACTATTTATTTCAACAATACAGTTATGGTTTTGGACAGTGGACACCAGCTAAGAGAAGAAGCTATAATCTAGTTGATGCTCTGACTAGACATACTGCTCAGGTAATTACAACAATCTTGATGTGCTTTCACTTGATGTTTTTCTACATCGTATGAAGCTATGATTTGCTGCTCTGGGAGTTATAAATAGTGTCAATGTTATGTGTCTTTTTGGTCCCATTAAGTGCTGGTAAGACTTCATTGCAGAGAATCGTTTTGGGAGGGGATCTAGTGCTCCTAAATTCAGGGAAAAAGAAAGGAGAATATTGCAATTGACACACCGATGCATCTGCATCGATAGTGCTACAGATAATTGATGCAAGGGCTCAGGCCGTTTGCCATAATTACTGGACCCACTCCCACTTAACAAGTACCATGTTAAAATGACTCAACAGACACCATTACATAAATTGGACATTTTGGAAGCTTTAAATTCTGCTTTGCACGATAAGCACATATCAACCAACATCTTCAGATGCACAAGCTGTTCTTGACTAAACATTTGAGATGCATGCACCAGTCGAATAAAGATCATCAGAAGGTTTCCTTTATTCTGAGTACCAATGCCCACCTCTGTTTACTCATTTTCTGCTGTGTACTTTGGATCTTAAATAAGAATAGTGAATCTTAACTAAGAATAACTCGTTAGTGGTTTACACTTTTGAAAGTTGTTATATGCAAAGCCATGCAAAATGACTGACTTCCCCAGTATCATCATTATTTTCATTGTGTATAAAAACAAATTGATCATTCACATATTATTCTCAAGTACTAGGACTGACCACATCAGTCAGCTTGGGACATAAGTATCTCCCTTGTGCTATCCAATTCAACTTAAATCTTAACTAGAAATGTTAAAAGAGAAAATATCAATATATCATGTCCTTTTTTTGTTGATTATTCTATTTAATTGCAGTATCCTTTTCATGACATCCCTTTGCATATTCTTGCAGGTGTATCCAAATTCGTGGACCACCGTATTGGTTTCCTTGGACAACCAAGGTATGTGGAACATGAGGTCTGCAATATGGGAAAGGCAGTACCTTGGGCAACAATTCTATCTCAGGGTTTGGAATGCGGTCCACAACCTTGCTAATGAATATGACCTTCCTTCTAATGTTGTACTTTGTGGCAAAGCCATAGGACGGCACCCATAATAGGACTGGCCTTTTTTTTTTTTCTTTTTTTTTTTTTTTTCCTGAAGTTCCTTTTTTTTTTAATTTTTGGTCCAGTCATGAGGGTTTGGCTGCAAGTCAAAACATTACAGGGGAGAAAAGAATGATATTTACTTATTTTCGGGAACTTTATGTGTATCTCTCGTCGTCATCTTCCTTTTGCTTAGATGATTGTGTGTCAATTGTACATCTTTGGTTCTGTTTCATCGTGGGAGTTTGTGTATCCCTCGTATATATTTCAGAATACGAGTTTTTGCTTTTAAAGTTTATAGGTCTATCATAAAAACTTGGACATCAAACCAAAATGTTCAAAGTGACAAAAAATGAGAGCCTAGCTAGCTATCTGTTTGTTCGTTGCTGGAAATCTGCTCTCCCAAAAGCGGAGAGAAAATAAGAAAATTAATTTGCATGATGCATTTTGTTCACCAAAAATAGCTTCGAAATTCATATTAAAAATTACATGCTTAGAAAGAAAGAAAAACAAAAAAGATAGTGAAAAGTCTGAATGTCTAGCTTGAGCCTGGCATTCTCATGTTTAGACTAATTAGGTAAATCATGGAACAGATTGATTTATCTTTGCAAACCTCAAGGAACCAAAAGGATTCTCATCACTCGTCTTGATTAGCTGCTTAAAGCTTTGAGTAAAGCAACACTTACCTGTGACAGAATGTCAAGCTCCGTGATAGCCGACACTCATAGTAGAGCAAGCAAAGGTAGATGGAGCGAAAGTTGAATAAATAAAGAGCTAGAGAGAGTACTTTTGCCGCCCATAGGCCCCCCATGCAAACCTATACATATTTTTAGATTAATAATAAAGATAAAGAAGCATACTGCGAGTAGCTGTTTCTGGATGCAATTACTTGAAAAGTGGCTTGTTAAGAAAAGAAACGAGACATATATATAAACACACGAGCGCATAAATACATGTGTTGTGTGTTGGGGGGATCTATTTAATCTCTTTTAGAGTTCTTAATTATATGAACTCTAGAGTCTAGAATGGTGATCTTGACAATATCAAATCTTCATATAAAATATAATAAATAATTCAATTTTTTAAATCCCAAAATAATAATAATATTAAAACATAATATTTTAAACTTTCAAACAAAATACAAAATTCTCGTCTCACCTCCAAAACCTGAAGTTCGGATAGAAACTTTAGGGAATCTGAATATGTGTGTGAGGGACGAGTACTCAAGTATCATAAGAAGTATTATTTACAAGTACTAGTATTGGAAATATTTTGGAGGTGAAAAGCCGTTTTTCTTGTAGTGACTTGGGCATCATTGGAAAGATTATTTCCCTAGAAGATTTTCAGCTGAATATGTAAAGTTGCATCATACTTGGGCACATGACTAGAATTTAATTTCACATGTTTGGAATTAAGTTGGTCTAGCGGTTTTGTAGCATATACACCACATCTTGTGTTCCCCGTGAGATCTGTTCTTGGGATATTGCATTGCGCGCAACATGTAGCGACTAGTTGACTTGCCCATCAATAAAGCTTCTAGTTGACTACACGATTTTGAAAAAAAAATGTAAAAGAGTTGAGTTTTGCTATACATCAGCTACTGTTTACCTCCACCAACAGTTTATTTTATTTTATTTTTAATGTGAGATAGTAAATAATGGCTGATTTTATCCAGTTGAACTCTTTTTCTTTGTTAGCAAAAGGGTTTCTTTACCTTATGCATGCACACCGTAATTTCTTCGATTAACCCATGATAAATAAGTAGTACAACATTGACATGATTTGCGTCCGTTCCAATTTTTAGATCTAGATGTCTCAGCTTAATTTCTGCCAGAAGTCTACGTTTAAAATGAAAAAGAAACATTAAGATTGGGCGATTGTACGTATCACAATGTTGCTAAATTTGAAGGATGCATCGAACGTACATAATCAGTTCATGATCTTTAAAAAGGAAACTTCAAGAGTATATATATATCTATATATATAGAAACAACTTTATTGATTTAATTTGTTTTATCAATTCAACCCATTTGACTTTACAAATTATATATAACTTGAATGCATGGTCCACAGGGCGTGAAAGGAGTACTAAATAGCAGAAGGAAGCTACGACGCAGATTATCAGTCTTTTTTATGTTTTTGGGCAGATCGATCGAGCACTAAACAAATTAAACATGCAAGCAGCCGGCAAAACAAAGAATTAGCTAAGGAGTAGTAGTACGAAAATTCGCATTGGAATCCATAAAAATCGAAGGCAGATCGCACATCCAGGGCAGGCCACGCATCCCCAGTATAGTAGTGTCTATGCATGAAGCATGGCTTCCATCATCCTGATCATCAGTTTTTACCGTCACTTTCAACTGCATGCATGCCTACAAAAGCAATTGCAAGTAATTGCAACGCCAACGAAAGAGATACAAAAACTCACTCTCTCTCCGCGTTAAATTTGCTCAAATATATTCAATAATTTGTTGCAATTAATGATGATCCGCCCTTGGCTGCGCTGGTCCCGCTTTCTTAGATCTCTCTCTCTCTCTTCCCCACCGACGAATCCACGTCCAAGTTTCTAAATCCATATGCCAGCTTCACATCTTCACGACTAAAGAAACCGAGTAGTAAACAAAAACACTTTGTTATATATTTACATGATACATAATGCAACCAATAAATTCTGGTCAAATAGGCAACTGGCCGCCGCCTAGCTATGAGTTGTGAAAGAGTATGTATTTGTGTACGAGTAGTTTGAGCATGACGTGCGCCCGCAAAATAAGATATATATATATATATATAGTTCCTCGTTGTTCGTGTCCATGCTGGCATCGCCAGGATCGATCTTCAATTCTTCATGTTCATTTCTTCTTTTTATATTATATAAGGGCTTCATGTTATTACCTTGTTGCACTGCAAGTCGGCCACCTCCTTCGATCTGTTCCGGCCTCCTCCGTTGTGGAATTTCAAGTTCAGGCCGTAAGCTTCTAGTTTGTAATTGTCACTTCCAAGTTCTTTTGTATTCGCGCAAGTATTATAAATGCACTGTTTTTCATTGACAGTCTTGTTTTTGGAACTTGATTTTCGAACTTCAATGCTCAAGTCACCGCAATTGGTATATATTAACAATAACCATAGTTTTCAGTGATTCCTACGATGTTTTGGGTTATTTTGTTTGTTACAGCAGCTTGTTCTTATTTTCCTGAACCATATTAGATTTTTATCTGTATACATGAGTTCTACGTACTTTCAATCCTATTATATATGCATGTATACATTTGTTTAATACCGAGTGGACATGATATTAAGAACCAGTACTAAATTTTAAATAATATGATGGATATACTGTTCAAATGAGTGAAGCATCCACAACATATGATTTTGATTGCTTGTTTGTTTTTGGCAGACATTTGAAACAGGATCAATATATCCATTACCATGAGGCAGGCGGCCATTTTCCTGCCTTTTTTTCTTGGAGCATTGGCTTGCTTAAGTGCTTTATGGGTGAAAGCAGAAGATCCCTATAGATATTATACATGGACGGTTACATATGGAACAATTTATCCCCTTGGTGTTCCTTACAAGGTTGGTTAATGTCTAGCTCCCAGCTGCAAACATGGTGCCATTTATAACATGTTTGGTTTGATCACAGCCTCATATCTTAAATCTGATTTTACTTCTTATGATTTTGTAGGGCATTCTTATCAATGGACAGTTTCCTGGCCCTACAATCGAATGCGTGACTAATGACAACATTATTGTTGATGTCATTAATAATCTGGATGAACCTTTCCTAATTACATGGTTTGTACCAAGTTCTTTGTCTCTAATGTTTCTACTGTTCACTTGCCTGCAATTGTCTGTCTCGGCTTGGCCTTTATTAAGCTCTGATCAGGATTGTTTTCTGTTCTTTGTTTTCACTTATATAAGGTACTAACTGCGTTCTTTGTTTCCTTTCATTTTGTGGGAAATGTTCCAGGAATGGAATCAAACAGAGAAAAACATCATGGCAAGATGGTGTGCTTGGAACCAATTGCCCCATTCCTCCAAAGTCGAACTGGACGTACAAGTTTCAAACCAAGGATCAGATTGGAACCTTCACCTACTTCCCTTCAACTAAACTGCATAGAGCTGCCGGGGGTTTTGGGGGTTTCAATATTGCGCAGAGATCCGTCATATCTATCCCATATCCTATACCTGATGGAGAATTTACACTGCTTGTTGGTGATTGGTACAAGAGTAACCACAAGGTTTGTAAAGATAACTCTGCTCCTTTAACTTCTTCTGTCTTCTTTGAAATCGAGAGAGTGCTTGTATGGCTGTTCTGTTTTGATAACGACTATACTAGTATAGTATTAGATAGGCACTTCATGTTTTCTTTGCTTTCATTTAAGCGTGAATGATATGGTCCTATGAACAATTCTATTTTTCGTCATTGATTTTAGAGTAGTGCTACATACAGTTGTGGAGTGCGCAAGTACTGTACAGTTGTTTTGAAAAAGAGTAAAATTCATTATTAAAAAATTAATTTTTTTTTATGTGGATTCCATATTTATTCATTTTTTTTAAAGTGATTGAGCGACGTTTGCACACTTACGACTGTCAATATCATTTCTCTTGATTTTATCATTCTTAATCATACTGACTGATGTAACATATTTTAAGTCTTTTAATAAGTCAAATCACTTAAAATAAAATAAAAAATCACTTAAAATATGACACATCAACTGTTACGACGCGAATGACAAAATTAAGGATAGATTTCGAATGTATCCCACAAAATTACTCTAATACACCAGGTAATTATAGGTATTGCGGCAGAAATTGGACATGGGCATTGCTCTTCCTTTACCTGATGGTCTTCTCATAAATGGAATTTCTAATGGTTCTGTCTTCACGGGTGAACAAGGTAATTAATTATAATCATCACCAAGTCTACTAGCTTTCGATTCCCTCATTACTGTAGATGAGATTTGGTTGGGTGTTCTTCCAGGGAAAACCTACAAATTCAAGGTATCAAATGTGGGCATAGAAACTTCAATCAACTTCAGGATTCAAGGGCATGTAATGAAGCTGGTTGAAGTAGAGGGAGCTCACACAATACAGGACACATACGAATCGCTTGACATTCATGTGGGTCAATCTGTAGCTGTTTTGGTTACCTTAAATGGACCGATTAAGGACTATTTCATTGTTGCTTCTACCCGTTTCACCAAGCCTATTCTGACTACCACTGCATTTCTTCGCTATGCTGGTTCCAACACACAAGCCTCTGGCACATTGCCTATTGGCCCAACTTATCACATCCACTGGTCTATGAAGCAAGCAAGGACCATTAGGTAAGCATTCTCAAGAGTTTTTGGGTATCTGTAGAAATTACGATTTTCTCAAGTCTCAAGAGTTGTTGTGCTCACTGAGTTCCATTCTTTGTGCGAGAAAGGTTGAATTTGACAGCCAATGCAGCCAGGCCAAACCCTCAAGGGTCATTCCATTATGGGACCATAAAGGTTGTGAGGACAATTGTTTTAGCCAATTCAGAAACAAAAATAAATAAGACGCTACGATATGCTGTTAACGGGATCTCACATGTCGATCCAACCACCCCTTTGAAGCTCGCCGACTGGTTTAATATCCCTGGTGTCTTTGGCTTCAACACAATCAAGGACAGGCCAAGTAATGGCTCTCCATCCTTTGGCGCCTCTGTCATTGGAACCACCCTTCATGACTTCGTTGAAATCGTCTTCCAAAACAATGAAAAAACTATCCAATCTTGGCATTTTGATGGATACAGTTTCTATATAGTCGGGTATATATGCTTCTTTTTATCCTAATTGGGCAAGTTTTCATTTCAGTAATGTCTTTGATGTGCCAATAAACAAACCATTTACCCTCCATCTTGTGCCAAAAACTTTCAGATATGGTTCTGATTCATGGACAGCTGACATGAGGAGACGCTACAACTTGGTTGATGGCATTCCCAGACACACTGTTCAGGTAAATCATCAAAGCAAGTCTTCATTCGAGAATGAAAAGAATAATTTGGACTTCATTCACAGTAATGTATGAGTCGACTCATGCAAACTCGTATGCATATGACTACTGCAGGTATATCCAAAGTCATGGAGTGCAGTATTGGTGTCTTTGGACAACAAGGGCATGTGGAATTTAAGGTCTGCAATCTGGTCGAGGAGATACTTAGGACAACAATTGTATGTCAGAGTTTGGAACGATGAACACAGTCTTTTCACTGAGAATGACATCCCTCTCAATGCATTGCGTTGTGGCAAGGCCAAGCACTTAAAATCCTTTGGCTAGTGTTCTTTTTTTTTTTTTTTTAATATAATTTTTTTTTTTTTTTTTAAATTTCAGTTACGAGGGTGTGACTGTCAGAAAAGGAAAAAAAAAAAAAAACAGGGGAATATAATATAAAGGTTTAGAAATGATGGCAAGGAGAAAATTTCATGTCCCCATGTCTTTTTATTATTCTGTTAATTTATTAATTCCATCTTTTATTTTCTCTTTATTGAGAAATTATTATGTATTCTGAAAGTATGGATGATGTAATATTGATCTTATCCTATTTCAAAGTTTTATAATATAATAATACTTGGAGACTATCTAATAATTACTTATCTTGTAATTATATTTCTTGCTTGTGATTCTTTTCCATGGCAGTTGTAAAAATGCGTGTTTTTTTAAAGCTATTTTTCCTCCTAAAAGCATATATAGACTAGAATTGAAAAAAAAAAAAGAAATTACAACTCAAAAACAGAGTAAGGATGATCATATTTCATTTACTTCAAAAAACTCGTTCGATTATCGATGAGAATCAGCCGCTTCCCAACAACTCTTAAAAGCATCAATCAAAGCTTCAGCCTGATTTTGTGTAAGGCACTCCTTGTTTTGTGCAAGGCCTGCATGTGAGAAAACGTTGGGCCAAGGTCAGTGTTTTGGATCTCCTTTGTTAAAGGATCTACAGGGTGATTTTACGTAATATTAAAAAAAGTAGAATTTTTAAGTTCGAATCTCGACTCGATGTATATTTTACTCATTTAATCAAATATTTTACATGTTAAACTCATTTATTAAAATTGAGTCTGACTCATATGTAAGAAGAAGTGTTAAAGACGTAAATATAAATAATAAAATCTATTTCTTTTCTCATTAACATAAACTTTTACTACAAATGGTAATTTCATGAAATCTCTATAAGAGAACAGCAATGCTAGGGCCAACGAGAGTGGGTCTCAACACTGCCCACCGATAAGTTAATTTCTTTTTTTTTATGTATTTTTTTAATTTCCTTAAACATTTTTTTTAAAAAAGAAAAGAATTCATAACATCATTTAGAAACACTTACTTAATCACTAAGTAAAAATAAATAAATTTGTAAACTCTATTGGAAGAATCTGTTGGTGACTTTAGCATTATTCATAAGAGAAAATAAAGAGGAGGACGAGAGTTAGAAAAGCAACCAATTAGATGGCAAGAAGAAGAGGTGGGCCAAGAGATGAAATGAAAACAACAGGCCAGCCCAACAAAAAATGCTTGGACAAATAGTGCTCATGATGGTATAATAATTTAATAGCCCAACCCATAGGAATTGTTGAGTTTCTGCGATACACTGTTTTTTGAGTATTTTTTCATGGGTACTGAAGCTCCCAGCCGATCGGGTGTGTAGCTCCTTTTACACCAGTGAATGACGAGCTACCACGTAGGAGTTGCAGCAAAATTGAGTTTACACCCGCATGCAGGTGATTGCCTTTTAAAAATGGACTGATGATCAGGATCCTACTTTTTTTGCATAAACTTTTCTAAACTTTCGATCGTCCCTAATTAATAATTCCATTAATTATATGTTGTGCTTCATCATGTACTAATCGATCATAATCAAGAAACTAAATAATTAAACGAAACGCCTGCCAACAGTAATGTATATATGTTTATATATATATATATATATATATATATATATATATATATATAAACATTAAAGGGCCTGTTTGGATACAAAGGCGACCATCTCACCTCAATATCTCATCTTGTCTCATTTAATTTTAACTAATAATCTTACTATTATTCACAAATCATCTCAACTCATTTCATCTCATCTCACTATCCAAACAGGTCCTATATCTTGCACGCTCAAACTTATACGTAAGTATAAACTGAATATATAAGAGCCTAGCCAGTAATTAATTACCAACACATATTACATCCGTACGTGCATCATGTGTTGTGCTTGTGAAAGAGTAATATTGGAAGGCGATGCAATTTATTTAAGCCAATATTAAAGAAGATAATGATATATAGCCGGCAATTAGGGCTAGCTGGCATATATATATATATATATATATATATATATATATATATATATAAAATCTAAGACTGCAGATGATGGAATCCTTCTTCCCGACAGTAAAAATGAAATTGCAATTTAAGGAAACTCTTCCCAATGCATGGCTGCTTTAACAGTGCTACTTTATTCATGATCACTTTCTCGTAACAAAACAATGAACGGATCAGCTTCATGATATGGCAGCCACCACACTACCACCCACCCACCCACCTAGCTAGCTAGCTCTCTCTTAATATATCAAAAGAAAACCTTCAAGCTTTTGAGCAAATCAAGATGATCATAATCTTTACTACTGCTATATATTAATTCTACTTGTTAATTTGTTCTTAATTCCTGGCATGTAATTAGATCATATATCACTACGTACGTACTACTGATTGTCTACGACTAACCCCACATACAATTACCAAGTACTTTGCAGCTAGCTAGCCGGCCCTTTGCATCATGCGCGCATTCAAGAAAAAGGGCCATGATCATATATATCGATATTCTATGTGAAAATACATGCCATTTGCAACATCAAGAAGAATTCGGAAATTACACCTTACATTTTCCATTTTTATCACATCTGGATCCTTGGTTACACCCCTCATAAGTTAAACACACCTAAAAGCACACAAATGGAAAGATGAAAAGAAAGACAAAAAAGGTAGAAGAAGACAATTAGGACTGACGTTGCTCATGATCTAGCCACTTTCATATACCCCTACCCAGACAAGTACCGGCTCACCACTGAGACAACAATCCTAGCATATGATCAAACAACCAAAAAGGAAAAGATCAAGAAAGGAAATTACGATTTTCAAGGATATGCACCATTAGTTGTATGGAGATCAGACCACGAAAATGCTGGATTACAGTTGATCCCCAATTCACCCCCAGCCAGTGAAGCAGACTCCAAAATGGATGGGGAAGATGAAGATGAAGAAGCTAAGTTATTCAGAACTACTGGTGAGTGATGATAATCACCATAGTAATTATTATTTGGTGATCTGAGCCTCTGATACAGTTCTTGAATCCCACCATTTTGAACTTCGCCAATTACAAAGCCATTTTGTTGCTGTTCTTGATGTTGATTATTTCTCCAGAAAGAGCTGCATAGACCAAGAGAAGGGAGCTGGCCAAGAGGATCCAAGCCCAAAGTCCGAACATTTAATCCACCATTTGCAAACGCTGGCTCAGTCATGATCATGTTGGATCCACCCATATTTCCGGCTTCTTCCTTCACGTTAACAGAATTTGACAGGTGATTAGGGTTAGGGTTTTGAGTAGATCGAAGTAAGGCCAACAGATGAGAGTTCTGTGGCGAACCCCACAGAATTGGACCTGATGGAAGCTCAGGATCAAGCCCACCTCCAAGGCCTAACCTTCCAATCTCACATGATATGGTCTTCATCTTGCCAGAGCTTGATTTTCCAATAGATGCTGGCATAGCAGGACTCTTGTTCTTTCGGCATCCACCTCCAATTGGAACGTTTCGGAGTGCACCTCCTTTCGTCCAATACCGGCGACAAGTCTTGCAGAAGTGGCGAGGCTGAGTGAGGTTGTAGTTGTTATAGTAACAGAACTTTGTGTTGGGTGAATCGCATCGTGGACACCTCAAGTTGTTTTGGCTTTCTGAATTTGATGTTGTTGTTGTAGTAATAGTAGTTGTTGAGGATGAAGAAGAAGATGGTACAGGAGATGAAGAAGGTATGCCTTGTAAAACTCCCCCTTTAGGAGAGATTTTCCTCTCTCCTGCTATAAGACCTGCACCTCCCAACAGTTCTTGGATCATCTTTTTCTTCTTTGTAGATCTACAACAATCCAAAAACAAGAAAAGCAGTGAATGAAGTGTTAGTCTTTTTTTGAGTAAGTGGAAAAGCTAAATAAGAAAGTAGGTTTTGTTCTCTATGAGTGTGCATGTATGATCCATGGAGGGGAGAGAGAGAGAGAGAGAGGGGTGGAACTACATGACTTTGCCTTTGTGGGTTCAGTTATATGGCTTCGTTGTTGGCCAGTTTTTTGTGGGCGAAAAAGGAATAGGGCCGGGGGGAATGAGGTGGGAAAGCATTAATATATATATATATATATAGAGAGAGAGAGAGAGAGAGAGAGAAGAAACATGCAATGTGAAAGAAAGAAAGCACTACTTTAGACTATTTTAATTAAACAACTGGCGTTTTTGGAGCTTGGAATTTGATTGTAGTGATTCTTAGAGCGAAGTGGTGTTCTGTTCATTTCCCACTCTACCTTTCTAATCATACTGCAATTCGATCTGCTATGAAATCTATTAATTTTAGAGGACCCCATGTATGCATTATTATCCTAACGATTCCAGTAACATTACTCTAAAGAAATGGTAACGATCGAGTTGGTGGTTAAGACTTAAGACCACCTTTTCTTCCATCCATATTCTTCATGCATGCATGCATGTTGCTCATGCTTTAATCAAAATTAATATTATATTAATAGACATTAACCTCAGAACTTGTGGTTATTAGAAGCATTAATTACATCCGCAATATATAATGCTAATTAATTAAAAAAATGGGAGCTCCTACATATATATAATTAAAAAAACTTTCCAATATTACTACTGAAAAATTCTTCTTATCAGGTACTATTTACTGCCTCACACCCCACATCCTATGTAAAACACATTTACATCTTATGTAAAAAAATTATAAGTGTAAAATATGAGAGTGAATAATTATGACTGACGTATAGCATTTCTCTCAATGAATTCATCCTTCTAATGTCCAAGAGTTGCATTATTAATTACCACAAACAATTTTTTATGAATAAGTTATTTAGAATCACTACAAGAAAATTGGTTATTTTCGACCAGTTATTTCTAGCGAAATAATTATTTTTAGTTAAAATAAGACTATTTTCATCATAAATAATCATTTTTGTTAAAAAAAACTTATCACAAATATCCTTTTTTGAAAGCAAAGTTGAAAAAGAAAAATATGAATTGCTCTTCCCTTGGAGATGTCAATTAGGAATCATGTTTTGCTTGGAACTCTCCACTATATATATATAATATATATATATATATATATATATATTGGTGGAAGTGGGGAGTAGGGTAGCTGGGGATATATAATGATAATTGTAATCAAGTTTTCTAAAAGAATAATCTTTGTCGTGGGCTGCTAGCTCTGTGTTTCCTTCCTGAAGATGCTAGGTGTTCAAGATCAACCTGCATCATCATTACGAGTACAAGGAGAGGACTAATCACTTGGAAATACGTGTAAAAGCTAACGGCCCTACACCAACTAAAGCCACTGCTCGAAACGGCCTACTGCAATTGAGTTCTGCTTTTCTGGTTTCATCCACACATATATATTGATCATGATAGCTAGCTAGCCTTCCCTTCGATCGTGTGCTACACGTACATGACGGTGTTGATTACAACAGCCTGCACCATTACACCTGTCTTAGCTACAAAATTTACACGTGTGATTCTTGCTAGCAAGCCTCATCTTTCTATAATAATTTTGTAAAGTTATTTTAAGTAGCGCGCGCGCGCGGCCAGTAGCACAGAAATTAAGAAATATGGGATTTGTCCAAGCTGCTGCCTATCTGATCATAACACCAACATGAAAAACCCCAAATTAACCGCGGGTTACAGTACTGTAAAGACAGATCATCGATGCAATTTTGGATGAAAATGCAGTCGTTTAGGGGAGAATGAAGCTGGGGGTAAACACTGTTAATCCAAATCAGTGATATTCTAATATATACTTTAGTTCACCTGTTTTGCATGCACACAGTACGTACGTCGTTAGTGTTGTAGTACTGAAGAGTTGGATCATCCACCATAATTTCATGCATGGCAGGAATCGGTGTGCTGGCATATATATATATATATATATATATATATATATATATATATATGCTAGCTTCGGTGATCACGCATGGACTTGATTTGAGACTGGAAGATGTGCTTAATTAATTGCATGATTGCTTGGGTCTGGGATTAATTAGTAGTACTATACTGTTCTACCTAAAAAAAGGAACATATATATATAAGACAAGTCGTAAATCAAGTTGATGTGACTCTTATAAATTCTCTGGTTGAAAATCACAGCATGCACAAGCCTAGCTAGCACATATATTTTGACCAATGACCATGACTTAATGCAGCATGCAACAACCGCATTTAATTAATTACATGCATGATTGTGTTCACAAAGCACTTCCTAATTAACTAATTTAATTAACCCGGCCTTTATGTATAGATATTTAAGGAATCGCCTCACAAAGATTATTTTAGAAGTGACACAGAATAGACGATGGTGGATATATTAACAGTGGCGGAACCAAGAGGCCAGGGCCAACTTTTTTATCATTTGATATATACATTTATATAAAATAAAAGGAAACTAAAAAATTATAAAAATATAACTATATATATATATAATTAGCTAGATATCAATAATTTGCTACATATAAATAAAATTATAAAAAACACAACTAATTAATATATGTTTCAAATTTTTGACGATAATATTTCATGGAATAATATTAATCTATTATTATTTTCGTAATGAAATATTTATGATTTATTTTCTTCATAGAAACTATCAAGTGATATTTTAGAAGGTCATCTTTCATTCTAGTATGTAAGCTAGTTTATCAAGTTTCATGCAAAATTTAGATATTTCCGTGTCACATTAAGCATATAATACTATAATTGAGAGCTTAAATATTTTTTTTTTTACTCAATGAAGTCTCGAGGATAAAACCCCTCAACTATTTTTTTCATACAAATCATCAATCATAAATGATTTTTCTTATATTTTTACTTTGGATTTCATATATATTAAAAAGTCTAATATTGTATAACGAAAAGAATATTTGAGATCCATATTAATAAGTTTATTATTTTTTCCTAAACTTAATTTTAATTTAATTTTGGTGAAGCCACATCTTGAAATTAAATAATATATAGAAATTATAAAAAATTTCGGAACTATAAGAAAAAAATTGGAGAAAGACATTTCTAGATATATTGAAATTTTCGAAAAATTTTAAAAACATATAGGGATTGTAAATTTTTTTTTTTTGGGAATGGGGGGGGGGGATGGCCTCCGTTGTGTATATATATATATATATATATATATGGGGAGGCCAAAGGGCTCTACATGTCTCAGATTTGGGAGACGGTATGTCAATCAGTATCTTGATTCTGAGATTATGTATTGATTATGAAGGGTAAAATCTCAATCTTATTGCTTAAGTTATCAATATAATTATTGTTAACTTGGCATTATCACCACCTTAAAACAATAATTTAAGCCTTGCAAATCTCATTGGCTGGCTGGATTACATGAATAATTTAATCAATAAGTAAATTAATTGGTGGGCCTATAATATTATTATAGTTATATCTATAGAATCCGATAATACATATATTAATTGAACCTTAGGCCGGTTGGGATTGAGAGATGAGTTCTCGCTACTATTTATTACTATTCACAAATTTTAACTTATAAATCTCATTACTATTCACAAATATCTCAATTCATTTCATTTCATCTCTGAATCCAAACAGGACCTTAATGTTTTAAACATCCACATTAAAATTAACATCCCAAAGTCAGATAAATCTTCTTCCAACAATCTCGTTTCAGGAAAATATCATTCAATAAATATAGGCGAATTCAACAGGGATCGATGAAAGCAAGTTCGCATTCATGTACCAAAGTGGGACCATTGACCATGCAGGGTCATGAATTTGTGTCTGAACAAGGATTAACGTCGCTAATTAAGAACTAATTGGGGGCTTAAACACATGAATCATGCATGTGATATCGATGTTGAATGGAGTTTGTGATATTGAAACTAGCAAAGTCCGAAGTCGGTCATGTTGAAAACAACGCTGAAATCTGTAGAAGACGCGGGTTTCAATCTACGGTACTACTGTATGCTCGTGAGGAACATTTGGGGCCTGACACACATACTGTCGTTTAGACCCAGAAAGAAACTGAAATATATGAATGCGAAAGGGAAAGCAAGAAATCAATTCAGAAGAAAGAAGAAGAAGGAGGAAAAAAAAAAAAAAAAAAAAAAAAAAAAAAAAAAAAAAAAAAAAAAAAACAGCGTGTTTTACTCGTGAGCCTGAAAAAATGGACTCTTAAAATGTTGACAACACTTGGAATGGGAGATTTTGTTTCTCGGAGTCATTGGGTACGTACGTACTGATTGCTGCATGCCATACGTTACCTGACCGCGCGTGCCGTCCGGAGCGCGAGGACTTGGCGAAGACCCGACAACAAACTTTAAAGTCTAGGAGCCTCTGCTGCCCGTCTTTATCTGCTATCTATGGGTCGGGTAGCTAGCAGAAAATTATGGGAGGTTAGCTAATGACACAGATGGCGGGGCAGCAGTGGGAAGCCCGGTTAGACAATCTAGTCGCCGTCAAAGGGTGTGTAGGGTGTCAGGACTCAGTAGTTTTCCTCGATCCTCGGGCTGTCTTTGCTCAGTCACCATCAGCTGCTTTCTCTTTTTATAGGATCCCCACACGACACCAGATTCGATTCCCGCCGAGTCTATCTGAATTGAATTCCCCCCCACCCGTTTGCACTTTGTACGTTCAGTAATCGTCACCTCCAAACTTTTAGTTTTGGTACGCATGCACCTTAAGTTTAAGGATTGATTGTAAAATTCAGTACCTGCCTGGGTTTCTACTTTCTATTTCTTTATTATTTGAGTTTTCAAACGAAATCATCATCTTTTTAGTCTGGACTCTGGAGCTGCAATGGCGGCCATTGCTTCTAAAAAAAAAAAAAAAAAAAGGTAAGGCTACACGTAATTGCTATCTTTTTGAAGATCAAACATGAGTACTCGACCGTTAGAATTTTTTCATTCTTTATAGTTTTCGAATTGGAGGGAAAAAAAAAAACAAAAAAAAACCGCGTCTTCTACAGATTTCAACTTTGTTTTCAACATATTTTTTAAAAGTACCAAAAAGTTCGTAAAACTAAAAAGTAACTTACAATCTTTTTTTCTCTCAAGAAAAAAAAAAAAAAAAAAAAAAAAACACCTACAATCTTTTTATCAAAACAAATGCGTTTTAAAAAATAACACTATATTTTCCTTTACATTAATAAAATGCATGCCATATTCTTATTAAATGATGGAAGATGTTTTGACAGGAAGATAGATTGATTCATAACATTAATATACACATTGATGAAGGAATATTTAAGCGGGTATCAAGACTCAAGAGACCTTATTTGTGGGTACTGGAACTATGTAATTTGTCATAAAGAGTACCAAAAGAGTTGTTGATGTGTGTGTGTGTGTGTGTGTGTGTGTGTGTGTGTATATATATATATATGTTTCCATATTGCTGTTTACTTGATCAGCAAAACGATCGAATCTAATGAGTGGAATTTTGAAGTTTACAAAGAGTCAAAGATTTATGATTTATTAATAAATATGGAGAGGGTGACAAAAAAAACTAGTAAAAAAGAAATTAAAGATCCATAACCTTTTTTTTTTTTTTTTTTAGTAAGAATGTTAACGTGAGAACTACCACTCACAAAAAGCTTGAGGCCAGCCAGCCGGGGCCTGGAGAAAAATAATGCAGTAGTAGTACTAGTCGTTATCCTCACAATACTAAGGTTACATGGATATCACAAATCATCACGCATGAGGGACCAGATTTTTTATGGATCACCTGTAAAATTATAAGGAATGTGTGAATGTGTATATATATATATATATAAAAGCTGGTTATAAATAAGGTGGTAGGGGATGGAAGAAGGCTGATCAAAAGGCGAGGCCTGGGAAGGGGTACTGATGAAAGTTGATGAAACCCTAGCTATCAGTGTAGCTTAAACAGTGATCAAGGAGTGAATGGACAACATTAATGCATGAGATGATCAGATGGAGATGTGATGTTAGAAATATCCCACCTCACCCGGCCAGCTGCTTATAATACTGCATGGACCCCGCCCCGTGTCTCCACTTCTGCGGCAATACAGCTTTTCCCTCCACGTGCGATAGTACGTACTTACGTAACTTCAATTTTCCTTTTTATAAAATAACCTTTTTTTTATTAAAATATAAATAAAGTTATGTTTGAAGGGTAACTCATGATGATGTATAAATTAATATTATTGACATAGTAAGTAGTAAGTTTGTCAAGTAAATATTAATATTTTTTTGACAATAATAGATATGAACTTCAGTCTTCAGATTCCGGCCTAAACAAAACGCAATAGAACTGAAAATTAAGTTTAAAAAAAAAAAAACTAGATTATATATCTTTAATTAGAAATTAAGGTCGATCGAGGAACACATGCAAGCAAGAATGCATGCATTAGTACTGTGAGACGTTGCATCCATGCAGCTGGGGCACATGACACGATTCATGATCATTATAAATATTTTGTGGAAGTGGGTTGTGATCTTTAATTTTCTTTTATAGGTGTACGTGCATGACAATTTATTTATAATTTCCACTTAAAATGGCCTAATATAATAAATTAGTGAGTAAGAAAAACAAATTTTAGCAGCTGCAACGTTCCAACATTAGGCATAGAAACGTACATGCATGCATGCATTCGATGATTAGTAACACCACCATGCACTAGGCCGAAAACCATGCAATCCTATCGATTAATCTTGACCGACATCCTAAAGAGTGGAGAAAAAAATCATTTAACTCTCAGATTAATTGTGGACCCGCTAGCTAGCTAACTAGCTGGTTTCAACTTGCAAGTGAATTGTCCTAGACTCCTACCGCGCGTCCTACGACCTTGTTATATGCAATCAGATGTTATATATATATATATATATGCTTTAGCGATCAATTAACCTCGCTAATTACTAGCTGTTCCAAATTAAATCAGTCTTTCAAACACATGCAAGAAATAATTATATTAATGCTAGCTCCTTTTGATCACTCCAAAAAATTGATTTTGCAACATGCATATTATGTTAATTTCGTACGTACGTACATGAGCTTATAACAATAGCTAGCTAGGAATTTAATTTACTGTTTACATGCAGTAGTAGTATGATCTATGAAATTAATGATCAATACATGCACTAGTCTAGTGATCACAGACCGGCCGACTCTTTCAGATCCATTTTGGAAGCTAATTAAAGAACATTCTGCATTTTTCGGAGAACCATTCATATGGGAATGAAATTAGGGGAGGTAATACTTTAAAGCTGGGGAAGGAGAGACACTTTTAACATAATTCCCTTCGAGAGGGCCCCCCTTCCTGATCTTGAACAATACAACCAAATATATATATATATATATATATATATATATATTGGCCATGCATGCATTCCCAATGGGATCGAAGTCCTATGGAGGGTAGGGTTCATATATTAATATTCCTGACAAAAGCTAAGATATATGGACAAAGATTTTTTAAAGCTTGCATGTGGGCTGGTTCTTATTGGGAGTGGGCAGGAAGTTCCAAAAGGGTGAACGATGATGATCATGATGAGCTTTGGCAGATCAGGGAATTTCTCACTGACATATATATATGCCAATTAGGAACGTCCCCACCATATATATATAGGTGTCTCGATCGATCTGCCAGTCCAAATTTTGTGTTACCAATTAACACTTAAGATCACAGCTTGGATTTAATTACATATATAGGACTTACCGCATGATTTCTGTTGTTGCATGCAGATGCAGGCTTTTGGCAACAAGCTATAACTAGCTAGCTAATCTCTCTTTTTTGAATCATGTCATGTCCTACTATATATATATAGTTTTAAGCGGGTTAACTGTTGATCAGTTTCCATGAACTGATTATACCAAATCGGTGCATGATTTATATATATATTGTGAACTCTGAGATCATATATATATATATATATAAATATATATATATATATCAGTACTACTTGATTATAATAATTAATATGAAACACAATAATAATATTGTTCCTAGCTCGAACCTGCATGCATATTATAATAATATAGCTAGAAGGATTGGTAAGAGTACCAAGAAATCTAGCTAGAACCAGATCATGGCTTGAGTACCGTCTAGTCAAAAAATCAAAATTAATTACGATCGATGACTAACTAATTGCGTATCCTATAATATTAAGATAGGATTGTTAAGGCTATACCATAATATGGCCTATTTTCTATTTATCTTAAAGATGATTAGACAGTGGATGAACGTCATAAAAGATCAGCGACCGATAACTAGTATAGGCTGCGCAAACTATAATCTCTCTGTTTTTTTTTTTTTTTTTAATATATACCCACCGATCATATAATTCAATATATAACATTATTCATACATACATACATACATACATATATATATATATATATATTCATATACTAACTAGCATCCACCGGAGTTGAAGCACAAGAAGATGCAGGTTATATATATATTAAAGGTCAAGTACTGGAACATGCAATATTTGTGGGTTTGGGTTGAACTGAGCAGTTTGGTTTGGACTGATCTGCATATATGGGTCGAATTGGCTCAGGGTTGGCGTTGGACTTGGAGTACTGATTTCATTGGATCAAGTTAGGCCCTGTTAGGAGCAATTAAGGCTTCGTTTGGTTATACAAATGAAATAAAATGAGATGAAAATTAATGAAGGAACCACATTAATGGTTGGGGGGCCATGAGTTTATTATTCTCATATGCTCTCCAAGATCTTCTAAAATTTTTATATACATATAGATTTCTTTTCAATTTTTTTCCTATAGCCCCAACATTTTGTACAATTTTTATATATTATCTATTTTCTATGATATGCTCCCTCCAAAATTAAAGTTAGGTTTATGAGAAATAATAAACTTATTAATTTGTATCCCAAAGTATTTTATTATACAATATTATTTCTTAATCTGGAACCCGGAATGAAATAAATTGAAGAAATTATTTAAATTTGATGAACTATAGGAATTAAAATAATTGAAAAATTTTTATCCCCTAGACTTTATATATATCGAGCAAGAAAATGTTTATTTAAGATCTTAATTATATTATTATATGCTTAATGTGACACTAAATTAATATCCAAATTTTATATTAAACTTCATAAACTAGAATGAAAGGTAGACTTATAAAAGATCACTTGATAGTTTTTATTAAGAAAAATACAAATTCTGAATATTTCATTACAAAAGTAACAATGGATGAATCTATATCCATGAAGCATTGTCGTTAGAAATTTGAAATAGATATTAAGCTGTATTTTTAGAATTTTATCTTTATAGGTATATATATAGCAAATTATTCAGATCAGACTTTTTATATATAGTTCCGTTTTTATGTTTTTTCGTGAAATTAAGATTAATATTTGTCTTTTTTTATTTTATTTTACATACATGTGTCATAAGCTAGCTAGCTCCATCATATATGACATTTATTCATTCATTTCGGATATCTATACATGTTGCAGGTAGGTAGCGCGCTAGCAGCCCATTAGACAAAAACATGTTGCATCAGATCATGTATTGATCTTGCAAAGATTTTTATATTCAGAACAGAACACGTACGCATGCAGAAGCAGTACATGATATTTCTAATATCTGTTGCGTTTTTTAATCCAATTACTCGTGTGAGAAAGTGCGATACTCTGAGTTCAAAGTTCCAGAAAGAGAGATCCTCTCACCAAAAAGACGAAACATGAGGAGAGCCAGTACATAAATAGTAATGATAGTATAATAATGGACTTTCTTATATTATTTGTTTAGAAAAAGTTAGCCTAAATAAACACGAAAGCAGACCCAAGACAAAATGCACACAGAAGAGTACTACTACTCCCACATTGGAGATGTATTAAAGAAGATAGGGGTTTATATAGAAAACTGCGAGAGTTTAAGGCCACGACCTTACTTGAACAGGATCTGTTCTATAGGATCGTACTTCTGTATCCTTGAGTTCTAAGGAGACAGGACCCCAAGTCTGGTTGATGAGACACGACCGTGCGACCAGAGCGTGAGTAATAGCAACAGCATGGTCATCGTGTCATGTACTGGTGCAGTTGAGGATCTGTTCTATAGGATCGTACTTCTGTATCCTTGAGTTCTAAGGAGACAGGACCCCAAGTCTGGTTGATGAGACACGACCGTGCGACCAGAGCGTGAGTAATAGCAACAGCATGGTCATCGTGTCATGTACTGGTGCAGTTGAGGATCGTTTCCAGCCATTGCAAAATGGTTTGGGATGGTCACACGGTTGTCTGACAGACTTCCAACATTTTTTTGGGGTCTTTTTTACATTATTTGATGCAATTCGAATTCAAAACAACACTCTACATGAACTGGTGCAGTTAAGACTGATCTGTGTTTTTATATTTCACATATTATTATTTGAATTTGGTGAAAAAAAGAAAGTCACTTAAGTTTGTCCCACTTGTGAAGGAAATAAAAGGAAATATTGTCGGTCAACTTGTAAATTATTTTTAAAAAAGATTATCCATAAATAATGAAAAGTGTTATATTTTACAAAACCAAAAAAAATAAAAAATAAATAAACAGAGAGGAAAAGACTGTAATATATAACATTACTTTTTCCGATAAGATTAAATACATATTGTGCACGATAGGATTAAAGACATTTTGTGCACTCAAATTATTGGTTATTTTGTATTTTAGATCCTTAAATATTTAAATTGATACACTGTGACTTCTAATTATAATCTATTAGATTTTAAATAGCACATTCTATAAGATTTCATAATCAATATTTCACTCTCTAACTTTATTTTTTCAAATATTAACACACGTTGTATCGGCTATTTTGAGTACTCAAATTATTTAACATTTGGTATCATATTAAATTATTAAAACTGACCCATTGTAACTTCTAACTACCTATCTAATTTTAAAGAGCACTCTCTTTAAGATTCAATGATTTCACCCTCTATTCATAATGAGTTGTGTAACTTCAATCTCATACTCAGTTGTCATTAATGACAAGCCAGGAATTAAATTCTTTCCTACTAGGGGTCTTAGACAGGGAGATCTTTTGTCTCTAAGGGTGCTACCCGCATATGCAGCGGTCAACCCTTCCCCGCACCCTGCCCTCGAGAGGCAAGGGCAGGGGACCTTGCCCTGTGCCGGGGGGTCGGGGGGCCGGGGTAGACATCTCATCCTCCCCGCCCCCCGCCCACTCCAATGGTACTCATGGCCCATTGGGCCTAAAAATTATTTATGGTTTTGGATCAAAACTATGACATAATTTAAATTATAAATTAAAAACAGATATTGCTCAAGTAAGACTTTGTATTATCTTGGCCTCCTATATTAAGATTGGCTTTGGAGGCTAATGTAATACAATTTTGTGAATACAATTCTATATATAAATATAATTATATATGTCCAGAGTTGAGGGAGGGGGGACCGCTGGGACTGATCCATGAGGGGCGGGGTGGACAGAGGCAGGATAGCGGGGTGCGGGCCCCCATTGCCCACCCCTATTTGTCTCTCCATCTATTCATATTATGTGCATAAGGTTTAAGCTCACTGATTAATATTAGTAGATGGGCTATACTAATAAAGTTAAAGTGACGAGGGGGGGAACCAGTACCAATCAACTTCTTTTTGTGGATGACTATGTTTTATTTAGAAGAGCTAAAGTAAATGAGTGGAACAAGTTGCAAGGGGTGCTTAAGAGGTATGAGAAAGCTGCTGGTCATTTTTTAAACAAAGACACCTCCATTTTCTTTAGCAATAACACATGAGCAAAAGATAAAAGAAATATATTGAGAGCAGAGGGAGCATTAGTGTGTAGGAGTTATGAAAAGTATTTAGGACTTCCTGCCATAGTGGGAAGATCAAAATACAACACATTCAAAGGTATACAAGAGAGAGCTAGGCAGAAAATAAACAACTAGAAGAACAACTTTCTCTCTCAAGCAGGGAAATAAGTTTTGATAAAAGCAGTATTACAAGTCAGTCCCACTTACACTATGAGTGTATTTAAACTCCAAATTTTTTTTTTGTAAAGATCTTAATGTGATGTTCTCAAAATTCTAGTGGGGAAACCAATAAAAATATAGTAGAGTGCAGTGTCGTCATTGGGAGAAGATGGGATACGGAAGGGTAAGGGAGGATCGGGCTTCAGGGACCTGGAGAATTTTAACTCAGTATTACTAGGAAAACAAGGGTGGAGGTTCATCCAAAACCCAAATTCAATGGCTGCAGTGGTGTTTAGAGAAAAATATTACAAAACTTCCACTTTGGTTGAGGCAAAATTGGGCTATAAACCTTCTTTGATTTGGAGAAGTATCTAGACAACTCTAGATCTGTTAAAATGAAGGTCTAAGGTGGAAGGTGGGGAATGGGACCAAAATTCAGATTTGGGGCCACAAACGGTTATCTACACCATCTTCCTACCGTGTTCAGTCACCAGTTTCAATTCTTATTAGGGACTTAAGGGTAAAAGAGTTGATAAATCAGCAGAGAGGGGAGTGGAATGAAGATATAGTAAGATCCATTTTTGAAAAAGAGGAAGCAGATCAGATTTATGGTATTCCTCTTAGCAAAGTGGGCGCTGAGGATAAGTTCATCTGAGGTCTTTCCAAAAAATGTTTGTTCAGAGTAAAAGGTGATTATTTTGTGAAGATAGAAAGGAAAAAGGTAGTTAAGAAAAAAAAATCTATGGAGAATGTAATGGATAATAGATGGACAAATATTTGGGATCTAAATGTACCTGGGGTGGTGAAATTATTCCTTTAGAAAGCTGGCAATGACTTGTTAGCAACAAAGAAGAACCTATTTCACAAAAAGATTGCTGATGACCCTTATTGTCCCATCTGCCTCAGAGGAGAGGAGTCAGTTATGCATATTTTGTGGCAATATCCAGCAGCCAATAATGTATGGGCAAAAGGCCTAAGTACTATCCAGAAATGGAATAGTGCAAAAGATAACTTTCTTGAACTTTGGGAAAAGATGATGGAGAAAATGAATAAGGCACTGTTGGAGGAGATTGCTATAGAAATGAGAAGAGTTTGGCTCAAAAGAAATGAGTAGGGGTGGGCAGCGGAGCCCATTTGCCTCGGTTCCCCGCCCCCATTTGCCTTGCCTCGCATCTGGCCCTCCAGCGGGCCAAGGCGAGGGGTGGGGAGGGCCCAACCCCGCCTCGCATTTCTCCGCCCCGCACTTATATATTTTATTATATAAATATATATTTATATAATAAAATATATTTAATATATAAGTGTCCCTTTTATAGATTGTCAAAGCAATACAATAATCACACATTGCTTAAGTGTGAGACTTGTATTGTAAAGGCAATCTACAAAAAGGCCACCCTATTACACTACACCTTACACAAAATATGCACTAACAAATTTAAATTATAGTCATATTTAAAAATTTAAATTTATAATCTAGGTTTAAAAATGTGTTTTTGATCACTTTTAGACCCATGAATAATTTGGGCTTAATAGACTGTAGTCCATTATTGAAATGAGCAGGGGGCAGGGTACCCCACCCTCGGGATGTAGGAGTAGGTTGAAAACCCCACCCATGGCCCATGCGGGGAGGGGGCTACCCCACATCATATGGTATAGGTAGCACCCCTAGAAATGAGTTTGTTTTTTAGAATAGATTACACAGTCCTAATAAAATAATAAGTTAGCTTAAGGTCTTGAAGAATTTGAGCTAGCGTAAAAGTCCTTAAAGGGTAAAATGCCTTTGGTAGATGCAGAGAGAAACAAGCAGTAATGGAAAAAATCAAATCAGAATTTCGTGAAAGAAAATTGGGATGCTTCACTAGATCTCAACAACAGGGAAATGAGTATAGGGATTATAATTAGAGATGAGGAAGGGGAGGTCTTGGCAGCAGTCTGTGATCAAAGAAGTCATGTCTATCAACCTAAATTAGCGAAATGCTTTGCTCTCTGGAAAGCCATAGAGATATGCAGGGATCTAAATTTCATAAAGATGATACTAGAAGGAGATGCTCAAGTAATCATCAAGGCAGTAAAGAGTGAAGATGATGTTATGACTTATTATGGTCACCTAGTTGAAGATATAAAGAAGGTTCTATCCCATAGAGATGAATGAAAACTACAGTTTGTATATAGAGAAAACAGTACAGTGGTTCACGAGCTATCAAATGTAGCTTTATGTAGGGCTGTTCACCGACCCAAACCGACCCGAGAAACCCAATTTCCGACCCGGCCCGAATCTTTCCCATGTCGATTACCCGTTAACCGATCACCCGTTAACCCATTGCCTGTTAACCGATTACCCAAATTTTTGTTTTTGTTTTTGCGGAGATTTCTCCCAATAACCCAATTTCAAATCCAATTCCAAATCACAATCAAACCCACGCGATAATCATCTTAAAATCGAAATCGGATGGAACAACCTAGGAGAAAAACACAGAAGAAAATGTTGGATGGAAAAACACAGGAGAAAAACACAGAAGAAAAAATCGGATGGAAAAACCTAGACGAAAAACACAGTAGAAAAACATAGAGAAAAAAGTCAGATGGAAAACCCAGAAGAAAAACACAGAAGAAAAAATCGGATGGAAAAACCCAGAAGAAAAACATAGGAGGAGAAGAAAAACCCAGAAATGAAAATCAGAAATAAAAACACTGAAGAAAAAAAAAACACTGAACATTGCTTTTGGATGTCCTTCGATTCTCCATAGAAAATAGTTTAACAAGAAACTCCTAAAATACCTTTCAAATCTCTGAGCTCGATGTTGTTGCATAGCTCCAACAAATATATTTGTTTAAATATTCCAAAATGTTCAAGAATCATCATGAAAGTCAAATCTTAGATTTTCATTTCTAAAGCTAGCAACGAGAAAAACTTTGAAACGAATTGATTTGTGCACACCTTTAGGCTTTACGGATACGATGTCGCGGTTTGCAGATGAAGAAGAAGACGAAAATGAGATGGTTTGAGAGAGAGAGAGAGATATTGAAGATGAGCTGAAAATCAGAAATCCAAATAAGTTAAAATCGGGTAATGGGTAATACTCGTTTTCGATTTTAACCGTAAACGGGTCGGGTTTTCGGACTTGGCTAATTCGAAAAACAGGTCAGGTCGGGTTTACGGGTTTTTTTGTTCAGGCCTAGCTTTATGTTTAGACAATGAGATGGTGTGGATAGAGGAAACTTCATACTTCATTTCTAATAATTTGGAGAATGATAATTTGTATAATGCTTGAGTTTATAAATGGAATATAGAAGAATTATTACTTAAAAAATGATTTCACCCTCTAACTTGATTTTTGAATCTTAACGGGAGTGATATTGAACAATTGGGATGAGATGTGATGTAATAAAATATTGAGTTATTTTATTGTCAAGATGTATATAGAACATACCATCTAAATTACTTAAATTATAAGATTTAATTTGTAAAATTTAAATTTAAAAATTATATTTTAAATCAAATTATGTAATATAAAAAAATTTAATAAATATGTTCTACAAATCAGCTGAATAGAATTTTTCAAAGCATTTTACTATGGTCCAAATAGCTAAATCCCATATAATTGGGGGTCAAAATAGCTAAATCCCATTTTACTGTGGTCCAAATGGCTAAATCCCATACAATCCAAATAGCTAAAGCATTTTACTCTGGTCCAGTCTCGTTTATGAAACCTACCCGATTATTCCCAATCCCAAAACGGATTTGCTTACACTCAAAACTTTGAACACTTCGATCAGGAATGTGATCAATCTCTCTGTCAACTTGATTCGAGAAAGCTAGGGTTTGCGTCTTTTAACTTCTATAAAAAAAATTTTAAAAAAACTTTGGTTACCAGGCGCCATGAACTGCGAAGTTTGCCAACTCAAAGAATTGGTAAGCTTTCCCCCCAACAAGCACACACACAAAGAGTCAAAGAAAATCATTAGCTTTATTTTATCTGTCTATATTATAGAATTTTGTGTTTTTTTTTTATCAGTGAATTGCTATCTTTAATAAATTATTGTTTATAGGAAGTGGAGCACTTCGAGATAGGGGAAGTTCTACGCTGTAAGATACCGTTTCAAAATTGGCCTGCCTTGTTGAGTTGTTTGTATATGTAACTACCGTTGAGCCTGTTTCTGTTACTATATTATGCTTTTGGTTCTTCAATTTATAAAATTTGGGCAATTTTGCTGGATCCCAGCATCAAGTTTAATTTTATTTGCATAATAATTACGGGTATATTACTAATTTGAAAATATGTTACCAGTTACTAGACGGTGTTATTGGATAATTTATAGTTTCTTGTAATGCTAATTTGGCAGTCATTGTTCAGAAAAGGAAATGGGTATTAAGATTATGAAGTAATTTAAGCTTAGAAGTGAGCTGAACGTGGTAAATTTTTGTTTTTTTGTTAATGCTCTTCATTTGGACTCAGTATGTGCTTTTGACATGTGTATCAGAGTCTCAGACCCTTTTGCATTTTTTTTTTAAGTTTTTATGTTACTTAAGGATTAATTTTTAGGGTGAGTTGCATCATTATTTGTTCAACTTCGATGGGTGTGAAATGGGTTTTGAAAACCATTTTTATCAATATGTCATACTTTCAGAGATATTGAAGATCAGGGGATGATGTTGATAGAAACTTGTTTATAGCATCATAGAAGGATGTTATGTCTAAGCAGATTAAAATATGATGCATTTTTGTGTAACGCTTATTTTCTTCTGCACGATGCTCGATGATCAAACAACAGAAAAATGAGAAGACTACTTGGAGTTTTTTTTTTTTTTTTTTTTTTTATAAGAACACTACTTGGAGTATTCTGTATGTTGTACGTGAATGATGATTGATTAATTATGCACATGGCTATGTTCATGTTTGGAATTGAGATTATTATGGTTATATGGTAACACAGCATGTCCGATTGTTTTTTTTCCCTGTTACAAGAAATCTGTCTTTGTAAAGTTGCACGGTGGTATTTATACCGTGATAGCTTTATTTTTAGCCATGCCTTTTGCATTCTTCAGTAAGATCTTTAATTTCTTACCCCCCCCCCCCCCCCCCCCCCCCCCCCCCCCCCCCCCCCCCCCCCCCCCCCCCCCCCCAAAAAAAAAAAAAAAAACACTACTTGTTTTCATCTTATGTGACATATCAGTGATAATGGGTGCAGGCATACTACACACAATCTTGTTTCATCGGGCTTTAGGTCTAGTGCGGCCCAAAGACATTGATTTGGAACTTTTTGAAATTACATATGTAAGTGGTTTAGAATTTCTTCTGTTTATTGGTTGTTCTTAGTTGTATGCATCTTCGTTTGCCATGTGTTTGGAGTGGTGAAGGCTCACTTAAGTGATCAACAATCATGCATTCCCCTTCTTATTAGATGTGTAAGAATAGCTCACTAGTCTTAATAATGTTGTGCAACGAGTTCGCAGTGAAATATGCATTCACTTACCTATATACTCGAAGACATTGTTAGATGTCATTGTAAATCATGTTGCAATCTACACTGCATATTCCCACCTGTTTTGACACAAGAAACAATAAAATTTCTACTTTTTCATTATTAAGCTAGGCATCTGGTTACCTCTTTGAGTTGGACCTTTATGCAGTTATCTTATAGCATCACATCTAATGTATAGTATTTTTTTTTTTTTTTTTATATCTATTTAACCTTGCATTTCAGTCCTTTCGCTATAGCACTTTCATTGCTCGGTTGTAGAATTAAACTTTCCTATTGTATAGGTGCAATGCGGAGATGTGGAACTTGAAAAGAAAATAGATGAGAAGATTGAACAGTTCATTAGCTGGGTAGAGAAACACCCAAACAAGAAAAGTCAGGTCTGTGATTTTCCAGTGGCTATAAGTGTTACATATAAATACGATATTTGAGTAATTTGTGAATATCCTATGGATCTTCTTTATAAATTTATAGAATGCTCTTGAAGGTCAGACTGTCAATATTTAAAGTTCTACCGGCCACTTAAAATCTCTTTTTTTTTCATGATGGTTCAATCATGTTTTATTTACCATAGACACAGTCTGGTTTAGGTGTATAATGCATATCTAATGTTCGTTTTAGTGGAAATGCAAAATTTGGTCTCTTTCCTAGGATTTGGGATTTTTTGCTTCAGAAACTTCTATTATCACTTCATTTCATGTTGCATATTGTCATATTTTTGTTTATCTTGCATTTTGGCATTTAGGCTAGCACATTAAAGCATTTTTGTGATGTGCAAATAGATTCTATAACTGAAAGTGACTTACATTGGACTTTTGCATCATACATTTTATTTTATTGCCAGAGCTTGTCACATTTTATGTTGTCAAGATGTTGTTGTTTCTGCATTTTCCCAACAATCTCACCAATTTTACCACTTTAACAATGACGCAGATATGCTTATCTTTCTATGAAGTGAAAAACAAACAGCCTTCTTGGTGGACTAATAAAATTGAACGCCTATATTGGGAACAGTGGTATATCAATTTGAATGTGGCCCAACACACCAAAGCACATTCTAGCAAGTCTCATCATTCCAAACTTGTGGTTGATCCAGGAGGTACAATTCCTATTGTTCAATGAATTATAGGTTTTCTAGTGCTTTGCACTTCCTAAGGTATCTGATATCCTTTTTTCCTCATTCTATCTGAGTGCAGAGAGTGCAGTAGAGGAGAGAAGTGTTCGCAGAGCAGCACTTGAAGCATCTCTCCGTGAGGTAATGTTTCAAATCATAAAATTTGCAAATGAGAAGAAGGATCATGTTCCTCCCATACCAAATCGTGAAGGCATTGTCTCTTTTCCCTATGAAATCACTATCCCAAGGTGAGTTGCCTTTTTGTTTCATCTCATTTCGGTGGTGTCCCTATTAATTTAGTTTTTTAATGTTTTTATCTGAAATCTACATATTTTAACATTTTCATGCTTGCCTTTTAGCCTTTCCTAGCTTGTATTTAGGTGTTCTCTCTTGTATACTTCCTATGTACTTGGGCTATGCCAAGTAAAATTCTCTTATTACTTTATGTTAGTTCAGTATCTGTGCCTGTATTTTGTTTCAGATAGTTTAATTCCTACAACAAGGAGGATAGGGGTAAGATGTCTTTTTTTTTATTATAAGTAGGGGTAAGATGTTTTGAAGGCATGAATTGGTGATTTATGTTTGAGGGCGTCCAGGAAGAAGAGTGGCTACAGGAAATTTTTGTGCAGCAAACAAAAGATGGAATTGTATCATAGTGATGAAGTGGCTGTACATATGTGGTTGGGATAATCTGAATGGAATGACATAAATTTCAGGGAAATTGTTGACACAGTCCATTTTTTGTCAGTATAATAAATTATATGATTAATATAAGAGGTCATGGACGTAGATCCAGCTTGAGGAGTAGTTGTCAACCCCTCCCTTCCCTCCCCCCACCCCACCCCACCCCACCAAGGACAAAAACAAAACTCCGCTTTTTTTTCAAATTCCTTCATAGTTGGTATGAAGCCTGATAGTTTGTTGCTACAGTTACTAGTAACATGAAATAACTTATATACCAGAGAAAGGCCATTCAAAGGCAGATATCGATGGCTATGTTATGGTCTCTGATCCTTGGTCCGTTGGTCATGCCTACAATAGTAGTTTATTAAATTATGGTATGGTTCTTTAAAGTATAGATAGATGCTTTAGAACTCAAACACAGTTTCCCTCCTGAAATAAGGCCATATAATATGTATTTACTGAATTTAGTGAAGTTGGGAATTGAAATGCATGTGGTAAAAATCAATGACCAAAAAGATTTCATGTGATGACGTTGCTGTATCACTTTCTGTCTACTTGACCTACAAAAGCCATCCATTCTTCAATACCCACAGATTGGCTCTTGGCAAGCTATTCTTTAGTTGATAATGAGTTAGTTCTGTTTCTTCAACTTCTTTTTTCTATTTATTGTTCTTCTGAACTAAAAACTGCATCTTTGTAAAGGGGCATTTAAACTTATGTGCTTGGAGTTACTTATCAAAGCCTTAAAAAAGGAATATCTACGGGCTTAGGTTGGAGATTTAGTGACTGCCTTTCATGCGTTTGATCTAATAAGGTGTTGTTTCTTAGAAGCATCTCTGATAGGAGTTTCTGTTCATAATTGGAATTTTGAGTTTATGTTCTGCCTGAATTGGCCAGTTCATCAGATTCTGCATTTGGAATGGACATGATCAAGAAGATGCTCCAAACCGGGCATCCAACCATGCTCAGCTGATTATCAAAGTGCATAAGCTCGACCACTTATTCCGGTTGTGTTTCAGAAGTAAGATGGATTCTTATGTTTATGATATCTCAAGACATGTATATATGAGGTGGTTAAGCTGATGTGCCCAGAAAAGTTTTGATTTTCTGAACAGAAGTTGATCCTAGGAGCATTTACATTTTAAAGATTAGTTATCATTGTAAAATTAATTTTCTGGTATAAACCAGCCGGTCTCTTTTGCATTTCTTTCGCCTATCTTTTTCTGTTGCTCATATAAGTTATATCGTCTCGATGTGCTGAAATGGTACCGGTTTGAGCAACCTGGAACATGGAGGTTGTGTCAGATGTTATGTGTAGTGCTTGCCGAGAGAAAATGATGGAAAGAGGTTTGTATGAGCAGTGGTTTAGGTTGTGCCAGCAAAGGTCCTTCCACTCAAATATAATACTCAATTGCTATTATTGATGCTCTCTGCCCAAAGACCCATCAGATATGGGGTGGAGAGACTTACTGAAATTTTCATCAAAACAAATTAAAGTTCCAGAAAACCTAATGCACGTGGCTGTATAGAGTGGTGGAGTCATGATATAGACTCTTTTAGTGCCTGTTTAGAAACAGGATTGTATATTTTTAAACTATTTCACTATTATTTACAAATTATTTTTTACTATTCACAAATTATTTCACTATTATTTACAGAAATTCTTAGTTTAACAACATATTATACATTTTACAGTAAATTTCATAGCCCATTAAATATAATAAAACACAGGTTTATTAGTAGGGGACTATTTATTTATTTATTTATTTATTATTTATCTGTCAATTATTTAAAATCACATTAATAATCAAAATACTAATAAATATAAACTTTTTTTTTCATATTTAATCTAGTATGTTTGCAGAGGCGTGAAAGCAGAAAGAGGGAGGCTTGTCGGAATCGAAGAGCTTTGGTCACACATAATGCCTCACGAATCACGAATCATCATTGATTTCTCTCTCTCTATCTACTCAGTTCACATCGTGACGTTAAAAACACACACAAGCAGCCTCGAAGAATGCCAAATCCCACACATCACAAGAATCCATCGGAGTGAAAGGAATACAATCGTACATCCATTTGCCAAAAAGACTTGCAAAAAGTTGTAACTCCGTTGTCATGCAGTTTCAAAAACCAGAAGTTGAGAGAGAAACAAAGGTCTAACATGCATGCAGAAAAATCGGACATTTTTCGCTCAATGATGCAACATTTAGGCCGTTTGGATATAAAAATCATCTCATCTCATCTCATCTCATTATTACAATTTTATCAAATTCTCACACAAAATATAATAAACAATTCAACATTTTCAAATTCTAAAATAATAATATTAAAAATAATATTCTAATAATATTTTATTCAACTCATCTAAAATCATTTCATCTCATCTCACTATCCATATGAGTCCTAACGTTTCTTTCCTTTACACATTTTTTTTAAAGCAAATCTGTATATCGAATTAAACATATCAAACAAAATTATTTTAATTTAAGATACCTCCACTGCCTCTTTGTGCAACAACACTGGAAGGGCTCGAGACAAGCTTTTGAGCAGAGCATTTGCAACTATTGTCTCTCACACTTTGCCTTGATCTGTTTCCATCACCAGTAACCATATTCATCTAAAACATCTAGAACAGCTAAGCCTCTCCTGCTGATTATATGGTCTTATTGTCACCCTGTACTTCAAAGAAACAAACGACACTCTGCATTCTTTGTCGGGGTTGAAGCTCCTAAATAATTCCTCAAAAATATCTCTCTTTCTTCAAGCAGAGCTCCTGAAATCTTGTCAAACTGCAAGAAGAGAGTAAGCAGTTTGGATAACTTGGTCTCACCGAGATCTCCAACTTCTTTATCAATAGGCCAGTCCATTAGTTCAGAAGAGAATAGACATTCAAGAACCAAGGATACATTAAATATTTCCTTTCGTGGGAAAAAAGAACAAAAAGTATTCCCTCAAAACCCCCTCTGCATGAAGTAATGCACAACAATATATTCATACATGAAGCACCACATAGGTGAGACAAAGGGATACTTAAATTCAACACACATTTATTCATCTAACAAACGGAGTTTTAAATTTTAAGGTCATTGCGTAAAGGTGTAAGTTGGGTATAAATTGCCTAAAATTGTAGTTATTAAAACAGACTACCACTTCTATATTCTATAATTACTCCTAAAGAGCATAAACATGTATTCACATTGATAAGAGTTTGTCGCTATTGAAAGGGTGGGTATGTTGGCAAATACATTAGACATTTCCTTCACATTGTGGAGACTGAAGAGAGCATGAGCCAGTTTTAGGTACCTGACTTAAGCAACTTACCATATATTAATTTACGAATTACTTTTTTCATGTAAGTGCAAAATATCTAAAATAAACTAAAATAATAATGATGAAAGATTTACCATAAGCAAAATGACATAATGGTTATGAAACCCACCGTTTCAGAAGCACTTTTGGATTATACGGAAACAGATTCTTCTCATGAAGACTTTCAACAGAATTTCTCAACGAAAGCAAACACTCCTTGGCTTCTTCAAATGGCTGTGTTATATATTTTTTATGGCCATATTGATTGTCTCGCTTACATTCCTTCTCAACTGACATACAAGTTTCATTGTTTAGCACAAGTCTAGGCGTCACATCTGCCAAAACTTTGGAGCCGCCGAGTGTCACTTTTCTTTTTTTGTAAGATGATTGATTTATGCCTTTCCCATCCAATGAAAATTCCACAAATAAGCACCATGAGTCACATACCATACGTAAGCACCTATGAAGGAACATGTAAAATAAGAGCAAGTAAATGTCAAAGCCATGCCTGAATCAGAGACAGAGATTGCGAAGTGAGCAACCAAAGCAACCAGTGTGAATACCTTAAAAGATATTCTGCACAACTGATTCCTGTGTCTTTTGAAATAAGGTAATCAAGAAGGACTTGGTGATCATAGTGTAACTACAAGTAATAACGAGAAGAACATTACAACTCCATTTAATGCAAAGTGAATTTGGTTCAATTTAAAAGAAAAATGTGTAAAAGGAGGAGGGGGTGTCAAGATGTTCCAATTTCTAGATGCAAAACTTGCCTCTAAAAGAAATAGATGGAATAAGTGTATAGGATTAAAAAGATTTGAAACATGAAAAAGAGTATCCTCCTCTGCATCCTGAAAATTCCCTTTTCCTCTGCGAAGCATAAGTAAAATCCAAGAACTTGTTAAAAAATAGTTCCCAGCCACTGAATTACCAACAGGCAACAAGTCAAATAACCAGAATGTTAATTGCTCACTGTTGCTCTGGGAAGAAAGGTACACCAAGCAGTTGCAAGAGCATTTTAAACAACATATCGTCCTACAGTTTAAGAGAGACGGGAAATTAGATATAGACAGTCTTTAAGAAAAACAGAAAATATAAGTGTTAAGAAGAATGAATAGAATTTGGAAGAATGGTACATTTCAGTGAGCCAAAAGTGAAATTCTAAAACAATAAAGGAAATTCCAATGGCCTTCATATATGACTTTTGTTTTGCTAATGCTTTTGTACATTGATAAAATGATCATCCTCATGTAGCCAAAAATAATTCATGGCTTCAGATTCATAAAAAAAAAAAAAAAAAAAAAAAAAAAAAAAAAAAAAAAATGCTTTTGAATACAAACAATATGCCACTGCAACAACTTAACAACCATGACTCAAGAAACCTGTTGGAGATTTTCTTCCTTGCATAGCACAATTTTTTTTATCCTATAAACACCTATGCTATTAAAGGTCCTGCATCAACTCAAGTGTACCCAAGATTAGAATTCAAGCCTCATTCCGAGTCTGATGACCCTGATTACCTCTTTGCCAATCTAAAGAAGAGAAATAGATATACATCATATTTAAAACTGTTTTGGGACATGTCCTCTTCCGTACAAATACATAGAAAGACAAGTGTGGAAAGAGAAATGGAAAGCCTCCACTTTGAATGATCATCTGGTTTTTTATTGGGAAATGTTCAAAGCCCTATAATTGTTGTGTTTCTTGAAAACATAAACCTCTTAAAACACCAAGTTGAAGATAGCATTAAAGGAAAATGGAATTAGCACTCCCCATCTCATATAAATGCCAAACCAGGCAGCTGATCAAAACGTACAAGAACCCTGAAGTCTCTGAAATCCTTCCTCACCAGAGGTCAAGAATTTCCTTCTACTACTAAACGTAATGATGGAAATTATGCCAGATTTTGTGTGCGCTCATGCGGCCACGCCTGCGTGTGTGATTACTTACACATTTTTCTACACACAACAAACTGACCCAAATAAATGGTATGATGGAAAATCCGAAACCAATAAGTATATATATATATATATATTTTAAAGTAATAAGAGATTTTATTAATGCAAGTAAATAGGCATAGCCTAAGTACACAGGAAGTATACAAGCAGAAATGCCTAAATACAAGCTAAGGACTAGGAACAAGGAAAGGCTGAAAGTATATAAGAGGAAGAAGTACAATATTTCATCGTGCACAAAATTCAAGTTGAAAATATGTGTAAATGCAGGATTTCTGTTTAGATTTGACCTTAAAAAATGTAACATGATATCCCCAAAGAATAACTTCAAAGAGTTAGGAGAGACAAACCTCATGCAAGAATAACTGGAGGAAAGATGATGTAAAGGTTATACATCTTTCAAAATACAATTCATGGTCCAGAAATGTTTCAGCTAGAAGATGCCCTTGAAACCACTTATAGAGCGCTAATAAGCCCTCCTTTCTACAGCAACAGTCCAGGTCAAAAGTTAAGGTTAAGTCTGAGTTTGGAGTTATGCATTCGCATTGCTTGTCAGCATCTGCTTTCGGACTGATCAAACTGAAGGAATACTTTATGAAAAGAAAAATAGCCTGCCTCTGTATATGGCGTGAGTGCAAGGCACGCATTTCTCCATCAGAAACACTCAATAAAAATGGAGAACCTTCTAGACACTCATCCTGACAAGACTCAGGTTGAGTTATGGGCTGCCACAAAAGCACTTGAAAGTAGGTATAGAGTAGTTGCAACCATGAAACAAGAATGGAACATTCCAGATGTATTTGAGAACTAAGCCTGATCATTAGGACCTGCAGAATACATTTTAATTTATTTAGTTAGACAGGACTTCTTACGAAGAGAGATTGGACTTATAAAAGTGACAACATATATTTATGGTCCTTGTCCATATACAGGTAAATAAGTACAACCATCTTTCCTATAAACTTTAGTAACAATGATTATTTTTGCCATCCTCGTTGAGATTTATGAAGTTCATTGAATTTCTAAGTTCATCAAGCAAAAAAACAAGGTCAAGCCATACCAACAACTTGTGTCTAAAGTACTGAGGGATGCATGCATCGGCATAATCTCCTTGCTTACCGAGGCACCAGTATAAAAATTTAGGCACGAGGTTCACGATTTTAAGATGAATTGGATGCTTATATGAACCACTTGCGGCTTCCGTGAAATCAATTTGGTCAACCAAGGAACAGAGAAGTTGAAGAAACATTCCAAGAAACATGACACGCGGCTCCAACCCATTGATGTTTCTGAGATATGAAGCATCTGCAGAAGAACTCTTCTGAGTGCCTCTGTTTATACCCTCATAAATCTCATCCAATAGATCCCAGCGCACATTTGAAAGACACGAATCTACAGAATCTAAAAACACCTCAAGAAGGTGATCATCAGCGTCTTGTTTCAAATACTTCAAGATATTACGTAGAACTTGAATAATGCCAGTCACTGTAGACAAGTCAGCCTTTTTCAGTCTAGGCTTTACAGCAGCATATAAGTTTAATGAATCATGATTTGAGTCTTCAGCTTCAGTGGTTGATGTTACAGAAGGATATGATAGTGCGTTGGTGATGGCCAATTCCATGCAAACGCATAGGAAATGGATGAATCTGTCCCATTCACCTTCCTGTAAAACATACATAGCCATGAAGATAATGCACAGCACATGAACTGAATTTTTACAACTGCAAATTGTAGCTTACAGATTCTGCTAAAAACTTTGAAATGAAACTAATAGCATTTCCTGCCAGATGTCGAACATACTGGCTCTCGAAAGTTAGCAACACTACCTGCCAGAAAAAATGTGAAATCAAGAAGTCAAATGCGGTAATCCAAACACTAGCAAGAGAGGATTTCCAAGTTTCCAACTAGGCTACTTTGAATATAAAGAACACAGAAAGCAACAAGATTTTCAGAAATAACAAATATAAGGGCATTCCTGGAAGGCTTAAGACTTCTGTCCTTATGAACAGAGTAACATCGTTGGACATACAAACTTTTCCTATCAACATTAACATGTTACACCGGTGTTGCACAACATCCTCATCGATCTCCATTCAACAATGGCTTGGACTACATAAATGGATGAAAAGAATAAATTTTGAGCTGAATATCATCGGCCAAGAAGAGAGTGGAAAAAACCATCAACGAGGAAAATGTTTAATTTTAGTGCTACGATTTTGAAGTAAGGTTAAACTCCAATAACAAAACAAACCTAAAGAATATGATCAATGTAGCTAGAAGGATCACACCGCACAAGGTCAAATTCAGCAAGATAAAAGAGAAACGATACCAAGTCAGCTACGATCTTAGCCAAACAGTGGTCGTTCTCGGAGTGTGCGCTGCAGCTACATGAACATGCACTGCTAGAGGCCGATTCCACTTTCTTGCCCTGCCCAGACAACAATAATAGGATAATGTTGGATTAAGCTCACCATTTATATGTGTTATTGAGAGAGAGAGAGAGAGAGAGAGAGAGAGAGACACACACACACACACATCGTCAGAAAAGAGATCAATTTTTCGAGTCCAAAGCTGAATTTCTTTCACGACCTGAAACAGAAAGGAATTGGGTTACGCTGAATGACAGAAATTAGGGTTGAATGGAGAACGTATAGCAAAGAGTAGTATTTTGAGAAGAGACAGAACCTTAGAAAGAGCTATAAGAATCACTTTCTCATTCTCTTTGGTTAAAGAAACCACCGCCGTCTGTGGTTCCTGCAAACCGTCGTAGAAAGTTCAAGAAACGAAGGCTGAAAAAGTCGAAGAAATTTTTTTTTTGAAAAAAGAGAACAAAACAAAAAAAGAAAGTTTACGAAACAAAATCCCCGAAGTGAGTGAGAATCGTAAAAAAAACCGTGTATGGACGGAGAGACTCGTCGATCAGACTGCAAAGACGAGAGATATCGGACATTTTTCTCAGACTGCAAACTTTTGCCGGGAATAAGCTTTGCCGATCGGCTTCTCTACCCGTCGGTTTCGAACGACGTGTTTCGATGCATCTTCCCCTTGTTCAAAACGATGGCGTTTTCGCCTTCGTTTTAGTTGACTAGCACTTGTAAAGGCGACAATGCACAAGTCGTATTTATATATTGCGCTTAGAAAAACCGCACCATTACCATGTCCTTCCCTGTAACCGTAAAACTCAGTAGTATCGGCGTCACATGCCCGCTTAACCTTTCTTTCTACCCTTTCAGATTGCAAAAATATATACAAACTCTGCAGTTCTGCTGGGTGAAGTTCACCAAATTATAGCTCATCTTTTTATGCCACCATTGTATGAGATATCCACCTTGGCCGTCCTCATTCAAAAATGCATAACAATAACCTCATTGAGAAAATGTCGTCAACTCCACGCCCTCATCCTAACTACTGCCACAACTTTCGATGTCCAAACTCCCTATCTGAACAACAATCTCCTCTCCATGTATGCGCGGTGTGGCTCACTCGAGGAGTCTCGGTTGGTGTTCGACAAAATGCTTCACAGAAGCCTTGTTTCCTTCAATGCACTCATCGCGGCTTACTCTCGAGTCCCGGACCATGCGGTTTCAGCCTTCGAATTGTATGGGCGAATGGGAGTTGAGTGCCTGAGGCCAAACGGTTTTACTTTCACGAGCTTGCTACAAGCATCTTCTTCGCTTGAGGATTGGTTGGCTGGCTCTTTGCTTCATTCCCAAGTTGTAAAGTTTGGATTCTTGAATGATGTTTGCGTTCAAACCTCCCTACTTGGGATGTACTCGAATTGTGGGGATTTGGAATCTGCGAAAAGAGTTTTCAAGTTTATAAACGATAAAGATGTCGTGGCTTGGAATTCTGTAATATATGGACACTTAAAGAATGATAAAGTGAAGGATGGGCTTGAGCTCTTTGGTGGGTTGGTGAGGACGGGTGTTATTCCAACCGAGTTTACGTATTCAATGGTTTTAAATGCATGTAGCAGATTGGGAGATTATCGTTGTGGGCAAGTTATTCATGCCCAAGTTATCGTTTCAAACGCACTAGTTGATTTGCCTTTGCAAAATGCCCTGCTTGACATGTATTGTAATGTTGGTGATACCCAAAAAGCATTCCGTGTCTTTCTTAGAATGGAAAATCCAGATTTTGTTTCATGGAACTCAATGATTGCTGGGTACTCAGAGAATGAGGAAGGAGAAGAGGCTATGGTCCTTTTCGTCAAGTTGCAGGAATTGTCTCTTCCTAAGCCAGATGAGTATACTTATGCAGCCATCATATCAGCGACTGCTTCATTCCTAGCCTCAAATAATGGGAAACCTCTCCATGCCCAAGTTACAAAAGCAGGATTTGATACGAGTGTCTTTATAGGAAGTACCCTAGTGTCCATGTATTTCTACAATGCTGAAGTTCAATCGGCGGAAAAGGTCTTTAATATGATTTTAGAGAAGGATGCTGTTCTCTGGACTGAAATGATTGCAGGTCATTCTAGAATGGCTAATGGGGAGAGCGCAATTAAATTTTTCAATGGAATGTGTCGGGATGGCCATAAGATTGATAGTTTTGCTCTCAGTGGAGCATTGGGTGCATGTGCAGGCCTTTCAATATTGAAACAAGGTGAAATGATTCACTCCCAGGTAGTCAAAAGGGGATGTGATGCTGAAATGTCTGTATGTGGTAGTTTGGTAGACATGTATGTCAAAAATGGTGACCTTCATTCTGCTAAATCAATATTTTCCCAAGTTTCAAACCCTGATTTGAAGTGCTGGAACTCGATGCTTGGAGGATATAGTCACCATGGAATGGCAATGGAGGCATTGCAGCTCTTCAAAGAGATTCTAAATCGTGGTTTAAGACCAGATCAAATAACATTTCTGTCTCTTCTCTCAGCTTGTAACCACGGTGGGTTGGTGGATAAAGGAAAGTTCCTGTGGAATTTAATGAAGGAAAATTGTTTATCACCGGGCCTTAAGCACTACTCTTGCATGGTAAGTTTGCTGGGTCGAGCTGGACTATTGGAGGAGGCAGAGGAAATGATAGTCAAATCACCTTATAGAGAAGATAATCCGGAACTGTGGAGAACTTTGCTAAGCTCATGTGTCATCAAAAGAAATATGAGAGTAGGAATTCATGCAGCAGAACAAGTTCTAAGATTAGATGCAGAAGACAGTGCAACCCATGTCCTTCTTTCTAATCTTTATGCTGCAGGAGGGAGATGGGATTGTGTCGCAGAAATGAGACGAAAGATACGAGGATTGGTGTTGGAAAAGGATCCTGGGCTAAGCTGGATTGAGGCCAAGAATGATATTCATGCATTTTCCTCTGGGGACAGAGTACACCCCAAGGTCGAAGAAGCCCAAGATGAACTGCTCAGGCTACAGCAGAACATGATAAGGTCGGAAACTGAAGATTTTGATTCGAGAATCTATTCTACGTAGTTTAAAGAGACTGAAACAAAGAGAGAGCTTGGAATTTTATTGAGCATTGGTGATAACAGACCTCTATATTTCGGTTTCCGGCTCAAAACAAATGCTGTTGAAGATTTGGAAATTGATACGAATACTGTCCACTCTAGGTACTCTAAGCACTACTACTACTGCTACTGCAGCAGGTATTGTCAGCAGCCATTGATGAGGCAGGACTAAAACGCAACGGCCAATTTGTCATAATCCTTATGTTTTGCAAATCTTCATGAGAATATCGCTTTTTTTAGGGCTTACATTCAGTGAAAAATAATTGCAAGTGTTACGGATGAGATCGATTAAGCCAAACAAGAAGCTAGAACTTTTCTTCTGGTAGCCTGGCTGTTTCCAGAATCTGGCCAATCAAGATAACCATGTCCACAGACTCCACTTCAGCTGGAGCATCACTGTGAGCAAATCAACCATCTTAGTATCTTACCACTTTTCATACCAAGCAAAACGAAAAATAAAAAGTTCAATCCCACTTGAAGGAACCTTAGCTAACTCTCCCATAACTTAAACTCGGCCAGTAATAATCCCACTATAAATTAGCAATATCTCTTGACATTTCCATGCCACAACTCCAAGCTGGGTTGGAGATCTAGCTGCAATGAGTGCTTCAGAGAAGCCAAAAAAGCAACAGATTATTTAGCAAAACAGGGCGCATGTGGAATAAGACTTAAGGATAGAGTATGACAGCTACATGACCTCATTGCCGATAGAAGTCAGAGGACTGATGGCTTTGGATCGAGCTGGAATATCCTTAAGCCGTGATAAATAACTCTCAATATGAAGTGGAAATATAGTTCACACAATTGCTGTTTTAGTTCCTGGGTTGTACATATATGTTCTTGCTTATGTTTCAGATGATATTGAGTCCAAGATGGGATATTTTAGCACCTTGTTTTTGGGAGGTTGTATTCTACAAGATGTTCTATAGATGTAAGCGCAGCATTCCCCATTATAAGTGAGTTTTTTAAATAAACTACGGGTTCTTAATTTCCTCTTGACCCACCTAAGCTAGTCCTGACTCGCATCACATGTTTTTATACATACTAAATTCCATCTCTTGCACACTGACACTGGACCTGGTGGCAATGATCTCCTCAATCCTGGTTGGTGTTTGCATGAGATATGCGATGGAATACTTCATTGAAAAGCTTCTGTTTCTCTTAAGCACAATTTTAGGTTACATGCATGTAGCTATCAAAATCCTCCCGTCCGAAAATGGAAACTCAAAACGGATTGTGGACATATTAGTAGCATTAGAATGACATGTATAATTATAGGATCAACCAATGGTACTGTATGCAGTAGAACAGATAAGACCCAACTGTCATAAGTCCGAGTATAATTTAAAGCGCTTCCACCTTTAGTAACTAAGCCTAGAAAAGCTGAATAAAATACCTATAAGGTGAGAGACAGTGCCATAGAGGATAGTAGTATGGTATATAGAATGGAAAATCAAATTACATCATTTTATAAAGTTTATTTTCCAAGATATTTGGACTTTCATTTCATCAGTGGCGAGGTACTTACCAACATGCAGATAAATCCTGGCCGGATTCACCATTAATTCATATATATATATATATATATACACATCTGCACGCAATTGATCGAGACCCGACATATTTACTTATATAAGGCACACGCTGCCAATCGTTTCTGTTTACTACCGGACAAGTTGCAGGTACCTTCGCACAAGACTTGACGTGGAACACAAGAGACCGAGTTAATGTATCATAAACACCATGCAAGACTTAACGGCGCGCGGCAGCTTAAAGACGAAGACGAAGTTGACAGTTCGAATTCTGTCGTGCTATATATATACTCACTCAATCTGCTTTTTTACATCATGAGTTCGTATAATTTGACTCGCATTATACACGTACTGCCATTTAGTTTATTATTATTTTTCACCTCTTTTTTTATTATTCATTACTTTCATCTACTTTTTATTACTATTTAATATTTTATTATTATTTTTTCATTACTTTTTCACAACTATTCACAAACATTCTCAACACTTTTCAAGTATTCTTACTACCCAAACCAAACCTTAGATAGATGGCTTTGAGGGAGTTCCCATGAAAGATTAGAGAGCTTCAACATTGGTTTTGTCTACTGCGACTTTTAAAATTTAGTAATTGTTAGGTATATGAGTTGTGTTACATAAAAAACTTCACACTGTATACACTACTTAAGCATATGAAATTTTATTTTTTTATTTCATATTTTATATTTCATTAAATATGAAGATAAAATGATAAAATTACATATTTTTAAATGGTGTACAGAAATATAGGATTTATGTTTAAATTTCTCTAGCTATATATATCATAGAATATTTTGTTAATTAAAATTGATATTTACGTAAATAATTTTAATTAATAGAACATCACATGATGATCATCGCGCAGATAAGCTAAGAAGTTCTCGATAATTAAGATAATGTTTGACAGCATTTAATGCATTTTTTAAGGTTTGTATGGCTGGAAGCAGACATGGGCTACAAATTGGTACCAAGCATCAACTCATGCATGCAGCATATAAACGAAAATTCACGGAGGAGTCGTGCAATGCAATAAACATGAGTTGGACCCAATGCGTGATCATTGATTAGGCGTGGGAGATCTACATTTACTCCGCTACCTGCATTGAATTACATCCAGCACTCCAGATCCTTGCAATGGCGGCTCTAAAAAGCATAAGACAAGGACTTTGGTCAAAAATTCAATTCTTTGAACGAATGTCTTTGCATTCCTTGGTTGGTTTGTACGATTTGTCCTTTAATTATTTTTATATTTATTTAATTTTTTATATCTCATTATTGAGCTTATATTTTTTTTTTCACACTTTTGTAATCTTAGTGTAATCTTAATTCCAATGAAACAATGATATATTTTCATCTTGATCTCAATGACCTAATGTTATCTTGGTTAGTATTTTTAATGTTTGTAATTTTTATATTTCTAGTATATGTTTTTATTTTTTACTTTTGTTTCTTGTTTATAATTCTAATTTATTTTTCTTTTAAATTATTATTGTTTTAAACTTTATCATCTCACAATCTCACAATAATTAACATAGCTCGCTGACTTTTCTATTATTATAACCACCCCAAATTCTGATGAAATGTTAATTGTAATGTTGCTACAATAATACAATTTATAATATTTTTAAATTAATTTGTAATAATTTTCTCTTAATTTACATTATTGTAATAGCTTAATTAATAGTTCAACTTAATAATATATAATTTTTATTATTGTAAATTTTTTTAAATTTTATATATTTTTTTAGTTAATCTCTAGGCCTAAAATGTCCGAGAAACAGGCTTTGGGTCAATTTTGGACCATTACATGTGCTTATGATGCCAACCGTGTTGGTTACGTACGTCGTGGGATTTGTGAGGGATATAGTCGGTCCGTGAACGGGCGTTCCCTTGGCGAGCATCCTTGGATGTGAAGATGAGCATCCGGGTGCAAGTACATTCTTGGCAGGCGTCCTTGGATGTGAGCACTCAACCTGGCAAGCTGTATCCTCAAGAGCGAGCAACCATCTTGGTGATCAGCATCCCTCGAGAGCGGGTATCTCCGTGGGCGAGCACTCCTCTTGACGAGTATCATCGGAAGTGGGTATTCTCCTAAAGGTAATCCTCGAGAGCAAACATCCCCGTGGCGAGCATTCAACTAGGCAAGCATCCCTTTTTACTGCGTTTCTCCTTCTTATAACCCTGTGTTTAGATCCTTTTGGTCTGGGCAGGTTGGCCTTGTTCCGGATGGGTTTTCATCACGAGCGATTTCCCTCCAACTCCACGGTTCACCCAAAGCCCCTAGATCTCTATTTAGCTAACATACATCTTCACATTATGAAAAGTAAGAACTTGAAAGATCAAGGACACACCGGAAAAACCAAGCAGAACAGTCAAAAGCTGTTAGATATTAGAATGCAGATGTATCATGGAGAGTCTAAGGTATGGAAAATGCTAGTACACCGATAAGGTATACATATTAATATTTTATCGATCAGATCAGTCTTTGTAAGAGCATCGATCTTTGCCTACCATAAATATTCACCATACAAGAAGCACCACGATGAGAGATAAAATGAGAAGCCCTCAGCATTTGGGAGGTCTTTGTGCCGCAATAACTTTTTGCTTTCGCCCTAATCGATGTCTTTTCCTTTCTCATAGAAATATCAGCCAACGAATAAAAAAACAACAGAAACTACTACAACAATAAAGAAAAGAAAAACAAAACAAAATAAAAAGATAATTTGTAGGAAATATTCTTGTTATAGGATATTAATTCATATTTGGAAGATTAGAAATCATTAAAGAAAGCGAAAATGCATGCCTCCAATCTCTTTCTTGATTCCAAAGAGGTAGGATCATTTGAAAATACTAAATAGATATGAATAATGCTATTATTGGCCTCAAATATCCCAAGATTTGAGACAGATCCACAATTTTCTGATTTTTTTAAGGAACTTCTTATGATCATAAGTGCTGCTAATTAGGCTACTGGTTACTATTATATATGGCTCATGAGCAACTTGTAGAATTACAAGGCAAAGTCACTAATCAAAATGGATATAAAAAAAAAATACATGTCACAGAGTTAAGAGAGAGAGAGAGGGAGAGAAAAAAAAATCTACTTTCTTCTTCTAAATCTCATACCACAATTTGCCCTCAACACTAACAAGTAAAACCCTAAACCACAGTTTCCATTAACACCAAAAGCCAAAAAATAAAATAAAATAAAATAAACAGAAGAGGGAAAGAGCTGTTCATTTCGGACCATTTCCCGGAGTCGAAATTGCCAAATCCGGCCAAGAAAAGCAATCTCCTCCAACAAACCCGGACTCATCGTTCTCGAACTGCCACATGCTTCCCATTCCCGTAGCACCACCATTAGCACCGACGAAAACACCGGCACCGCCACCATCTCCGACTCCGTTAAAAGGCCAGACCCCTCTGCCGAGCCCGAATCCCATTTCCTCAAACCCGGGACAAAGACCAAGTCCGAACCCACCCACCGCCAAAAAAGCAGGCCCCTGTGTGTTTAGCAGCGAAGTGAAACTCCCACAAACGCTCACATTACCCTTCCCGTCACCCCCAAACTGTACGGAAGAGCTCTGGTTGGGCGTGAGGGGCAGCAGAAAAGGGGAGGCAGTTAACGGGTCGACCTGGGAAGTAGCGGTGGAGGACGCCATGGTTGTGGCTGTGGCGGTGCGAGAGCGCTTGGCGTTCTTGCGTGAGCCGCCGCCAACGGGTATGTCGCGGAGGGTGCCGCCGTGAGTCCAGTAGCGGCGGCAGGACTTGCAGAAGTGGCGGGGCTGAGAGAAGTTGTAGTTGTTGTAGTAACAGAACTTGGTGTTGGTGGAGTCGCAGCGCGGGCACGGAAGTTGTTCTTGTTCAGGTGGTGGGGCTCCTGGGTTGTGGGCTGCCTTGGTTTGCCTACGGTGCTCGCCGGAGTCGGAAGACATTTTGGGTTGTGATCAGTGTGTCTGGATAGCTACGAAAGGTTGCCTTTTTTTTTTTTTTTGGACGAGAATGTCGAAGAAGAAGATGGAGGATGAAAAGTAGGATGCAGGCTGGCTTTGGTACTTGCGAGTTTGATGGAGGGGAGGGATTATATGGAGAGAGGGATCACAGAGAGAGAGTATATGTTGGTAGCGATGGTGCAGGAGGAGCAGCTGCAAACAGGGGACATAATTGAGACGAATAGTAGCGCAGAGTGAGTAGCTTTTACAGTGTTCTGTTAAGCACGACATTTCAGTCGGCTTCAGAAATGGGATACTGTTTTGGTCGGCTACACCAGCTAGATAGCAGAGCGGCTCTTGCCCATTTCCTTTATGATTCTCTATTATTATCCCCTTTTTGTTTTTTTCACTCTTCCTTGGTAGGAATTAAGGGATGCATCGATAGATTCTTCCTTAAATATTTAGGCCCCTGAGGCCTGAACTACTAGATCCCATAATTTTATAACCAGTACCTGTACTGCACTTATTTAAGAATATCCCATAATGTTTTTTTTCTAATTTTAGAATATTTATTCATGTAAAATTTTTTAATATATATTAAATGCGTTTAGATAGGAATTTAATGGAATTTTTATTCCAATATGTAACATGAACTATACATATTTTACAATTATTATTTGAAATTTAGGTTTAAAATTACAAAAGTGATAATTTTATAATAAATAAATAAATAAAACGAACAAACATCAATAAATATATGACGATCATGAGTAGCTCTGTGTGTGTGTGTTTTTTTCCTTCTGCATGTGTCTTTTTACTTTTTCGGCAGATGGGAGTCTACATTTTCTATTCAAGCGGGCTATAATGCGTCAGTTTGTAGGACTAGGCTTGTCCACAATTTTCTTCTCTATCTGCCAAGGAAAATCCAACTAATTCCATGAAGAAAATCTGCTGGCTGATACAAATTACCAGAGAAAAAATGCTCACGCCTATATATGTAGGCTGTAGCTGCAAAATGGAAATGTAGTAGATAAATAGCAACATGCATGCTCCACTCATTATTCTCTGGATAATTTTATCTTTAAAATTTTTTTAAAATTATAATAATATCTTCTCAAATTATAATAATTTTTATTTAATAAAATATATCAATAAATCTTCACACGCAGTCCTACTTAAAGACTACAAATAAAATTTATCTTATCTATATATGATACCATGCCTGCATGCCAATTAAGCTGAATACAAAGTGTCCATTAATGGGAACATATATATATATATATATATTAAAATAAGTAGACTAATTATTCAACAGACCAACCAATTAAAATAAGTAGAATCTGTGGGTGATATTTTCATTAGTGGATCCCATTTTGAAATGATTACTTTTGACTGCAAGGATAATCACCACTAAGTCTTGTCACCTTACATATTGACAGAATTAGCAAGTATATTAGGCAATTTGTCATGTTTCAGTTTATCTACCAATGAACATGCAAAAAATAAATAAAAATAAAAGTAAAAGAGCAAACACCACACCCAATAGAGAAAGGGGATATTTTGGGCCTTGTAGCACTGGTTATTTGTTCTTTATTCTCTCCCTTCTTCTGCAACAAAGAGAGAATTCGATCCATCAATGAATTGGGATGTGGCTGCATGCATGCCTCACATGCATAGATAGACGGGAAGGAAGAATTGAAAGGAGCCGGTAGGCGGGCAGAGGGCAACACCTCGTGAAAGAAGAAGAAGGAGAATAATGGAGGTGTGGTGGGGGAGGTTGAATCAGTTGATAGGGATTGATGGAGTCGGTAGGGACAAGACCGACAAAATCATGAATGTCGGGCAGCGTGGAGGTGCAATTATTGGGGTTAAGGGTCTCTCAGCCTCTGATTTCGGACGCGTCATGTCCGCATCAGATTCCTCCTCCTCCTCCTCCTCCATCCTCCGTACTCTCCTATCTATTACCGGATTTCACGTTTCACTGTATTCATTCGCTAATTGCAATGCAATCTGTACAATGTTGCCTAAACAATGGGCCACCAACCTCTTTAACATCCATACTGTCTGATTTTTCCTATCTGTACTCTGTAGAGATCAAACATTTCTCAGCGGTGATCTTTCAACCATTATTTAAGGCCACATGCCTCCCCGCTCAACCATGCATTATTTTGAGTAATGATATATTTATAATTTTTATATAATTCTGTATTAAATTGAGAGTATTTAAATAAAATAATATTATTTTTATAAATTATTTTATAAAAGAAAAATACTATTCTCATCAAGAATTCCTACCAATTTTGTTTATCATTTTTTTTTTACTTAATAGTTAAAGAATTGTTTTTAATGAGTTTGTAATTTTATTTTTTTAAAACGTTTAAGTGGTTTAAAAAATTTAAATTTTGTGGATGTAAAGACAAACATCCCTAGAGAGAAAGAGGTATAAATAAGAAAAAATAGACAAAAAAGTAAGGTTAATCACTCTTATCAAAATCTCAGCTATCTCTCTCTTTTCTTACGATGAGATTGTTCTCTAACTTTGACATCAAATGTGTCACGGACACACCCGGCCACCCTCATTCTCTTTTTTTGCAAGCACTCAACGTGGTTCAAAACTAATAGTTACAAAATACACCTTAGCTGCAAGTAGTGTTATTCTTCATCCCAAACTTATAATCTTTGGTGGTGCTAGCTGATATGTTGATATGGTAAAGTTTAAGTGGCTTCTTATATCGATCAATTAATATATAAAGTTATTTAAAAAAATGCATCATATAATCGATTATGATTGAGAATGAAAAAATTAACTATAAAAAAGATAAGCATTAGTGTTTAGGCAAGTTTTATATGAAAAAATTTACAAGTTAGTATAACTTAATATTATATGTTAGATCTATTTTATAATGAAAAATAATTATATATTTTAATATAATTTAGTTGTGTAAGATTTATTTGTAGATGGAATTTCTTTTATTAAAAAAAATAACATTTAGATGATAAATGAGAGCACACACGTGACGCAAGAGTATAGTTTTCTCATTTTATTTTATAAGTTAATAATGAAAAGGTGATGTCACATATTAGTGGGTGGGTAGGGGGGGGTCGGGGGTGGCACGCGCGGGCGGAATAGGGGCGCCCACATGTCCCCGGCAAGCAATCATACGTCGCAATCAAAACTTCTGAGCCCCAAACCAAAACAATACACACACACACCACCGCTATCCACTGACACTTCGTCCTTTTCCCCAACCTCCCCTTCTCTTCTACCGTTCAGACCTTTTGAATTCTCAACTCAAATCTCTTCTCCTTTTCTTTTTGGCCTTTTCTGCTCGGACATGATTCCCCACCCGATATTGTTTGGTTTGTCATTTGCTGTGTACTTTGTCCAATGCGTTGAAATTGCATCCCATGTTGTTTCATTCAGTTCAGCTCCTCCCTGATCCCCTTAGATTATAAATATATATATATATGTACGTATGTACATGTGTTTGATTAGTTTGTGAGTGGGTATGTGATTGTTTTCTTTCTATGTAATAAAAATATTATAAAGTTAAAATATTGTTATAATATAATTTTTAGTATAATTTTTATTTTAAAATTTGAAACAATTAAATTTTTTTTTATTTTTTTAAGTCTACAAAAGTTATAATGATTATATAAAAATGTTAAAAATTTGAAATTAAAAAGTGTATATTTGGGTGGTCTTTGGATATTGAGATAAAACGGAATCTAAGAGAGAAGTGTTGTTTCTCTATTCAAATTGTGCTTGTTTGCGCATTAGAAATCAATATATTCTCATATTAAAAACCATTCAAGGGAAATGAGATTCAACTGGATGGCTATGATATACACTTCTTCAAGAATTGTTTCTCTCTTAATTTGAGAATTAGTTTTGTGAGTCCAAAGATGCCTATAAATAAGGCAATTAGTCCAAAAGATGATTTTTCTCTTCCTCACATCGATGTTCTAGTGGACAATATTGTTGGACATGGGATGCTGTCTTTTATGAATGCTTTCTCTTGATATAAGGGGGTTAAGATGGTCAAGGAAGACACAGAAAAACATGTGTTTATCACCGTATCAAGTAGGAGGCAGGTTCTATTACAAGGTGATGCTTTAGCTTATAAGGTAGATATGAGAAAAGTGAGTTGCAAGAAAGAAAGAAACCAATTAAAACAATATTAAAGAAAGAGGAAAAAGGGTAGAGAGAGGGTAGTCGAAGTAGTTGAGCATTACTTCGTTAGTGAGAAAGGTGAGTGACGTAACATAACCAACCAGAATCTATGAATGTGCTATATATTATATAACCATCTTAATTATCGTATAAGCATATTTGCAAATCATGCACATACATTTGCAGGAACAAACATGGCGCCGAGGAGGTAATTTTGTCCGGGTGAATGAGCAAATACTTCAACCGGCCGGGCATTGTATTGAACTGCTAGCTTATGAGACTATTCCACACACCCAGCCCGATGTTTCCGATGACAAACTTCCGAGCATTACGGCCTATCGGCCCACATTCCCGACAATAAATTTCCGAGCATCGACCTGGCCGGTGAAGTTGGTGGCTTCTGCCATCAAACATATATATACGTACATGCACGTTGCAAATTTTGCCCTATTTTATTAACTAGGTTTGAAGATGCATGGTTGGTTAATTCAATTTACGCACTACATATATATTATAAGTAGGCCTGCACATTGGCCCACCCAATCACTTTTTGAGTCCAACTCGACTCGGCCCACAACCTATGACCAACGAAAATAAAACGACCTGACCCGACTCAGTTGGGTGAAAAGTTATCGTCCCGCAACCCGCTCTCTCACAATCTCTAGCTTTGAAAAGTTATCGGCTCGCATCCAGCTAGCTTTGAAAGAAGGGTGCGGCTACTATGCCGCCCCATGTTGATTGCTGGGCGTACCGTCCAGTGTAAAATTTTTTTCTTTTTCTTTTTTTCTTTTCACATTTTTTTAATACATTTAAATATTTTTAAAAAATAAAAAAATATCAATACACTTAAAATCACTTCCTTAATTACTAAGTAAAATAAAAAATAAAAAAATTTGCCAAGCAGTCAAATGGAGCGGTACAAATGGGTAGGCAAAGTAGTGTTTCTCTTGAACGAATCGGTTTAGATCCAAAGATGAAGCAATAGATTGTTGACGACTTGTTGACTTTCAGCAAGAGTAAAAACTATTATGAAAAGATTGGGAAGCCATTGAAGAGGGGTTATCTTCCTATGGCCCTCCTGGGACAGGGAAGTCAACGATGATTGCAACAATGGCAAACCTGTTAGACTATGATGTCTATGATCTTGAGCCCACAACAGTGAAGGATAACACAGAGCTGCGAAAGCTTTTGATTGAGACTACTGCGAAGTCCATCATCGTGATCAAGGACATCGACTGCTCACTTGATCTTACTGGTCAAAGAAAGAAGAAATGTTGATGCAAAAATTGAGATACAGGTGTTCGTAACTTCATGGAGTTGCAGTCGAAGAGAGAAAGAGTGAGAGTGAGAGAGAGACCTACGGCAGTGTGAGAGAGAGAGAGAGAGAGGCATAGGCTTAGGATTTTTTGTGAGGAGAAAGATGAGAGATCGGGGGCTACGGTTTCATCCGCTTAATAGATCAAACCAACCCGCATCTTTCTTTAATTCGATTTTATCTGGTGGATGGGTCGAATATTACTGACGGATCGGGCCAAAAAATTATTTTGCACAAACCTAATTATAAGTTGAGCCCTCAAGAGGTAGATGATCATTCTAACATCATTGATACAAAGGCATCTAGGCTTTCCGAAAATCTTACTCCAATGGATAGGATTAATGCATGGAAGCGATGATTATAAGTACTTTTAGGGTCGGAATAAAAAAAAATGTTTAAAAAGTAATAAAGAAACATATAAATTTCAAATTTGTATTTTTAATACTGATAATCTTACAACTAAACTTTTCATATATTGGAATTAAAAGGTAAGGTTGAACCATGGAAACGATCTATATAATGGGAACTATAAAAAAGAGGTAATATATGTAAATTATAAACTAAATTTTGTATTTCACTAAATAATGTATAATAGTAACATATATTTACAAAGTTTTTAATTAGCGCAATTTATATATATATCGCACAACTAGCTATCCAGTGAACGTGAGATTTTTGTTAAATATGTTTCATCTAGATAATTACAAGTTTTAAAATAGAAATAATATAATGTGAATATTATATTATTTTTTTAATTTCTTGAAATAAAATAGGAAAAGAAAAAAATTACTTCTCGGTGTCCAGTTGGTCAATCCAGGTGCGTGGGTTATCGTCTATCGAATTGTGCTAAGAGAGAGGTATAAGGAGGTTAGAGAGAAAAAGGCTTCAAAGTAAGTACTGATTGGTCTCTCTTTTCACTTCTCTCTCTATCTCTCTCTCTCTCTCTCTCTCTCTCTCTGCTTCTGTTGTGAATGATGATTCTGTTATTTAGATTTATATCATAAGGGTTTTCTTAATGATAATTAAACACTAAAGTCTCCTAATGGTGGCAGTATCACGTCTAGTGAGTCTAGTGACTATTAAATTAGCACAAATGAGGAGGAAATGAGAATATGGGGGAGATATGCAGTGTGTGTGGGAAAGTAAATCTTACGTCTTCTAAATTATGAATTTTTATAAATTTACATCTCCAATTATCAACAATTTGGCAATTCAGACTATTAATTTAGACAAAAAATAAAACGTGACATAGTCTTAGCGATCAAATCATAATCAATTACACAAATTGCTAAAAAGTGATACTTTGGGATGTGAAAATTGTATACCATTTTGAAAATGCAAAAGGTACTGTCCCTATATATGCATACATTCCTACTTTGAATTTTATATATAGCACTCCATTTGGGAATTTGTTAGGTATATGCATAATAAATATATATAACACACATACACACAGGTGGTAATTCGTGTCTGCGGATCGTGTTCGTATCGTGTCAAGTCATGGATATTCGATTATATGAATCAATTCAAACTTGAGCCTTTAAACTAAACGTGTCAAACTTTCAAACCTTAACTCGACCAATTTAAATAACGAGATGAGTCGTGTAATCCATTTACTAATTAATGAGAAATATGTCAAAATGACATGACTCATTTCAACCCGTTTCATATAAATATGTTTGAACTAACACACTCAACTCATTTGACCTGATTAACCTAATTTTACAAAAAAGTTAAAATATATTTATTAGTAGCCACAAATAGCCCACAATATCTAAAAAAACAATAAGACTACTGTTTATTATGCATATACAAACCCCACAATAACAATTTTATTAGTAGCCATTGTAATAAAACCAATATTAGAAACCCCACAAGAACAGATTTGAGTATATGTCCAAAATTTCAATCCCAACAATAAAAATATAAGCATATTGAGAAATATCAATATTACAACTCAATAATAATAAAATTATAATTTTGAAATAAAATTTAAACGGATTATTAAGGGATAATTTCGGGTTAAGCATGTTGACTCGTATTGACCTATTTATTAATCGTGTCTTAACGGGTCAACCAGTTTTAATCTAAACTCATTTATATCAAACTCAAATCTATTGATTTTGTAATAGCTAGTAATTCAAATGGAATGTAAACATTTAATGGAAATGAAATTAATACTATGATAAATCTGAAATGATAACTACTTTTTTCGAGGGAAGCTCCTCCACATGAATAATAGAACAAGACCTTGAGAATATTTTGGATGATTTCCCCCAATCCCCCCTTCAAGCGTATATAACCACCTAAAGACTCATGCATGATTTTTCTTATCATAACTGATATTGACTTATCTTATTTATTTGATTAATCTGAATTATCTAACTTATTTAAATTATTTGACTTATCTAATTTGCTAACACATTTAATTATGTGTGAAAGTTTGTGCACCAGTCCCACATCTTGTGGCCACAAGACAAATCGCTGTGGTAGATCACATTTGAGTCCGTAACTTGCACATCCACCCTGACTACATTGGCACTATTCATTTGAATGACCATCTGATTAATCTTAATTTGTGTCTTATACTTGTCTTGTGAAAGTTTACGTGTCTTACACAACGTGAGATACATGATATGCATAATAGATAAATAACTATAAAATACAGAATTAAACATGATAATGAATTATGATGAATAACGTACTTATAGATATCATGACATGCATAATACATAAATATTAGCTTCTAAAGAATTGATTTTAATAATTATATATCTAACTAGTTAACATGTGTTAATCCTGATTTTATGATCAAACTACTTACATGATAGCTTTAATCAAATACTATTTCTGGCACTTAATCAATCACCTATAAAATAGGCACGTAATATACACTCAATTTCTAATCAATCCCATACTTTGTAATAAAACCTAAAATACTAAAATAATATATATTTTCTTAATGCCTGTATCCTCATAACCCTAAAATATCATCACTCACCAATATATTCACATAATTAAATCTTAAAATTATTTTCACGTCCAAACGTTTATTTTCTCTTGATTTTTATCATAAAAACATCATCATAAATAATAAACTCTATATGGTCAATACTAAATTGGGACATGTATTTTTGTAATCTGGCTTTCTCAAAGAGGGAGAGAGAGAACTAAGGTGAGAAAGAGAGAAAAAGTGAGAGGTGTGTGAGAGAGAGAGAGAGTATAACGTGAGGGAGAGGGAGCTTACGGCGATTTCACGGTGGCTGGTACGTGGATCGGCGAAAGGTTTGGAGCTGGGCAGTGTCTTGGACGCTGGCTAGAAAGAGAAATAGGAGAGAGACAGTATGATTTTTGATAAATAATATGATTTTATTAATGGCCACAGAATTTGAAAGCCGTTTTGCAGGTATTAGAACATTACCATTGGTTTCATCAAAATTATCTTCAAAATTTAATTAAAGAGTAATTCTACATACAATAATGAAGTACGTAAACACCGCGTAATTATTTTGAAAAAGAGTGGGTTCATTATTAAAAAATTAATTTTTTTCATGTGAGTCTCATGTTTTATTTATTTTTTTCAAAACGATTACGCAGCAGTTGCACAATTCGCAGTTGTACAATTCACAGTTATAAATATCTTTTCTCTTAATTAAAAGTACATATTTGTCATAAATTTAAAAGCATTCAAGTCATAACTCTCGATTGGATGAGTCAAAATAATAATATAATATTATTTTTTAATAATAATTTTTTTTTATTTATTTTTTCATATTTTGTAACTACACTAATCATATGTTAGTTAATTTACTTAAATTATTATTTTCCAACTATTATTTTTTCTCAACCTATTTCTCAACTATTAGTTGGTCTTATTTTTAGAATAAAATATCAAAGTAATTGGGTCTTATTTTTTAGAATAAAATATTACTTTTGAAGTTGAATAATACATCTTCAAATATGAAGAAATACTCTCAAATGTTGTAGCACATATTTCAAGTTTTTATTGTTTGACTACTCCAATGCAGATCATTTGAATTTTTGTAGATCATTTATATTTTTGTTTACTAAAAAAAAAAAAAAAAAAAAAAAAAGGACTTCTAACGCTGATACTGTCCTCTTAGTATCTATTTGAATTTGCAGCAAAAAATAGAGATTTTCATGATAGAATTTTTAATTTTAGAATTTTATTAAAAAAATATCTATTATTAAAAAGTTATTTATTGTTTTGTTAACATGCACTTGAAGTATTTTTATTTTTCTTTTTAAAGTTAATTATGTTTATTTTAAAAAATATAACGTTATCTACATGAGCTTTTTAACAAAGTTCAATTTCGTGCTTTCAGAAAAACTGGATTTTTTATTTTTTTATAAGTACTTCAATTATTTTTAATAAATTTACCAAATATACCAATTCTCTTTAAATTAGTTTTTAGGCTGTTAAAAACATATTTTAAGTTTTTAAACTCAAAATTCGAGCAATGAGATCTTGTCGAATGCACACAAAGCAATAACTTTTAAGATTCATTTGAATAGTGAGATGAGATAATTTTAATTGTTAAAATAAAATATTGTTAGAATATTTTTTTAATATTATTATTATTTAAAAATTTTGAATTACTTACTATATTTTATATAAAAATTTATAAATACCGTAATAATAAAATAAGATAAAATTATTTCTATATATAAACAGAACTTTAAGCAACTCTTATAATGTCGCAACTGTCGCAACTGTCATAACAGTTGGCATCCTAACCATAACCATACTTTTTTCAGCTCGGCTCCTATTGGGAGCCCCCGCTGGGCTCTAATATGTATCCTTTTTGTGTTTTTTTAGTTCTTTTTTTATATAGATTTTTTTAATAATTTTAAATATTTTAAAAAAATTATAATATCATTAAAAAATACTTCATTATTAATTACGTTTTTTATTTTACTTTATGATATTTTTTTTACTTTCTGATTAAAAAAATATTTTTTAATAATATTTTAAATTTATTTTATTTTTTAAAATATTAAAAAATATTAAAAAAATTTATATAAAAAATAACTTAAAAAAATATATAAAAAAATCATATGCCAGAGCCAGCGAGAGCCCGAAGCAGTAGTTCTAGCATTATCATCTCTGAAATACCAATAATCCACTACATACGTCATACGTGACGATATCTATTGGTAAATATTAAAATATTTCATATGATTTGGTCTTTTATGTAGATTACTCCTTATTTTTAAAAAATGATTTTTTTTTTTTTAAATTCTTCTGCTCTGAACTTCGATCATTTTAATCATTTAATTTTACATAACCGTCAGATCTACTAACAAAGCCACTGCCACATGTCATGTATGTCACGTAATCGCCAATTGAAACACACCAAGTGTGCTAATTTAAGTGTTGTTGCAGTCACTATCATGTGTATCTTGTTGTGGCCGCAGCCACCCCCAAATCCATTTCAAGTGGCAACCACCCCTTTAACAGTCAATTTTTTATTTATTTATTTATTATTATTATTTTTTTAAGTTAAAAAAAAGTCAATTTTTTTATTTAATCTTTTAAAATTATTTTTAGAAATTTAAAAATAATTATTCTTTCAATTATGTTTTTATAAAACACTAGATGTATTTTTATTAATGATGATGTGACTTACAAAGCTCGTGGTATGAGCTTAATATTGGGGCTGATAGTTGAATGATCAAAACGATCAAAATCTAAAATACAATAATGAAAATGGAGTAATGTCTACTTCATTTGAATGTTGAAATGAGATGAAAAATTTGTAAATAATAATAAAATAATTTGAGTTAAGATATTTTATGAGATTTTAAGAAAATAGAGAAAAAAAATTGAATAAAAATATTATAAAATTAAAATATTGTTAGAATATAATTTTTTAATATTACTTTTGTTTTGTAATTTAAAAAAATTGAATTTTTTTTATGTTTTATTTAGAAATTTGGAAAATTTTAATAATAAAATAATAATTAGATAAAAAAATTAAAAAATATTTATATTTGAGTGACGGGAAACTTTTAACTTTAATTATTATACAAAAATTGTAAATTCTATTTTATACACACATATATATTGTCAAAAAGGACCAAATAAAAAATAATCACCATAGGACTAGCTACTGCTGCATCTTGATCCAAATTCAAATCTGTTTTTGATTAATTTGTTTATTTCGGCCAGATTTTGGGTATTTTGGCCAAAATGTGAATTTTGTTTGACATTTTGCTTCTCTCTTCTCTCTCTCAAACCAAAATTCTGTGACAAGCCAACATGGAAGAACTGGAGAGTGGAAATGTTGCGTCGGTCGAGATGGAACCCTAGTTGAATGAAGAATGAAACACGTGATTGGCTAAGGTAATCAGTGGGCTGAGGATTCTGAGATCGTGGGCTGTGGAATGCTAGCAGCAAACACATGTGGAGTTATTAGGCCATGGGCCAAAAGTCTCTTTGGGGCTCTAATGTTATTATTTCCCTTTTTATGTAATAGATATAGTAGTTCTTTTATGTAGTCGTGGGCCTAATGACAAGAAGGACATTTTAGTACTACTTTTGTTAGTTATATGAGATATGCGGGGGGAAGAAAAGAGATCATCCATATTATTTTACTGTTCATCATCTTTGTGTAGGAGCTCCCCTCGAAGAGAGCACTATTGAGCTAATTTCATGAATGAATACAATTCCACTTCATATCCATCTACTTAATTACACCCTTGCTTATTACTAGCTGTGACAGTTGGTACCAGAGCCCTCGATCTCTCTATCCATCCATGGTTGAAGGCACACGCCTAAATCAGTTACAAGAAAGATTCACTTCTTTCAAGAAAACTACAGAAACCTATATCAAGAATTTAGAATCTCCGTTCAAAACTATAGAATTCTAAATGCAAGCTATGCAAAGGCAGATGGAGACCTTGATGCACCAAATATCTTCAATGGCGTCAGATCTGCATAAGCAAAACAATAAGCAATCACTGGGTTCATAAGAGACAGAAGGAACAAGCAGAAATGATTAATTAATATCTCACATGGGCGAGATCCAACTTAGGGCAGTGCGTTTGGACTTCCCCACCTTTTTAGGGTGATGACCTTTTTGGATGGCTCTACAAGATAAACTAGTTTTTCACTTTCCATAGTACTCTCCCACAACATCGCATGATACTAGTTTCTTTTCATATGGAAGGCAAGACCTTGGTATGGTTCCAGGACTTAGATGAGTCTGGTGCCCTAACTAGTTGGGAGGAATTTGTAAAAAATATATTTATCTATCTGAATGTTTAACTCATCCAACCTCATTACTGCCTTATAGCCTGGCCAAGATCTAAGAAGAGAATGTCCCACTCCACAAAAAATTAAAATCACGGCAACCACAAACCCATTACACAGAACCAACTTCCCTTAAATTCAAACCTAGCCATCATACCACTAAAACAAACACATCCCATGGCAAAGCAGTAGTGCCTATATAGAAAATCAGCCAAAATCAAATGAAGGCTAAGAGGGAGAAGGGTCTATGCTACCATTGTGACTCCAAATGGCACTTAGGTTATAGGTTCTAAAGCCCCAAGTTATACTTGATTGAAGAAGTTAAGGAAGAGCTTGAAGGCCAAGAAGAAGAAATTGACCAAATCGTAGACCAACAGGATTGTGTGCGGCTGTTAAATTTTGGAAAACATCCGAAAATTTCCTTACATGCTATTATTGGCTCTTTAAGTCCTAGAACTATGATAGTCAAAGGAAAAATTGGCAGTCAATGGGTGATAATTCTTATAGATTCAGGAAGTACCCACAACTTGTTGCATCCATCAGTGATGTCTCGGGTTCCCTTACCTATGGTGGAAGATGAAAATGTGAGAGTTAAAGTGGCAAATGAGAATCAAATGGACAGTGAAGGGAAGCTATTAGGGGTGAATGTGACAATTCAGGGAGAGATTTTAATGTTGATTTGTATGTCTTGGTTGTAGCTGGTTGTGACACAGTGCTTGGGGTGCATTGGTTGCAAGGGTTGGGCTCAATTTTGTGGAATTTCAAAGAGCTTACAATGTAGTCTACACACCAAAAGACTACTGTGAAATTAAAAGGGCTCACTGTTAACACTTGGACTGAGGAGGGTCCTGTCCCCAAATGTAACAAAATGGAGAACAAAGGGGTGCTACTACAACTTATTGAAGAAAAATCTTAAAACTGGAGCCAACAAATCCCAAAACCCATACAACAGATCCTAACACAATACCATGACATATTCTCCACTCCAATTGGCCTACCCCCTACCCGTTCCCATGACCATGCTATCAACCTCCAACTAGGAACAAAATCAGTTTCTGTATGGTCCTAACGTTATCCATATTTTTAAAAAGAAGAGATTGAAATGATTGTGAATGAGTTGCTGGATTCAGGGGTTATCCACCCCAATCAAAGCCTTTATTCTTCACCTGTGCTTTTGGTGAGAAAGGTAGATGGTACATGGTGCTTAAGCGTGGATTACAGGGCTTTAAAATAGTATGACTGTGAAGGATAAATATCTCATTCCTATAGTGGAAGAATTTATTGGATGAGTTGCACGGAGTTAAGGTGTTTTCTAAACTCGATTTAAGGTTGGGTTACCATCAAATACGGGTCAAGCCATATGACATCCCCAAAATTGCATTTTGGACACAGGAGGGATACTGCGAGTTCCTAGTTATGCTATTTGGCTTAACTAATGCTCCATCGACTTTTCAGAGCTTAATGAACCATGTTTTAAACCTTATCTCAGAAAGTTTATCTTGTTTTTTCTTATGACATTTTAATATACAGTCGAGATGCAGAGACACATGTATACCATTTAAAAGTAACTTTTGACACTCTAAGGCAGAATAAGTTGTTTGCCAAGTTAAGTAACTGCAACTTTGCATGTGAGGAGGTGTCATATTTGGGCCACCTTATTTCTGACTAGGGGTTAGAGCTGACCCTAACCCTGAAAAGCTAAGTGCCATGCTTGACTGGCCCATACCACAATCCATTAAGGCCTTGAAGGGTTTTCTAGGTCTAATTGGATATTATAAGAGGTTTATAAGAGAATATAAAGCTCTTGCTGCCAAATTAACAAAATTATTGAAGAAAGACAGTTTTAAATGGGATAGTGAAGCTCAAGTTGCATTTGAGAAGTTGAAGACAACAGTCACTCAACCTCCAGTTCTGGCCTTACCTAATTTTCAGTTTCCATTTGTGATTGAATATGATGTCTCTTGAGAGGGCATTTGAGCTATTTTGATGCAGGAAGAGAGACCCCTAGCCTTCTACAGTAAGGCTCTGAGGAGAAGAGCATTAAGGATGTCTACCAATAAAAAAGAATTATTTGCACTAGTCTTAGCTGTGCAAAAATGACGTCCTTATTTATTGGGCTAAGCCTTTGTTGTCAAAACTAACCATCAAAACCTCAAATTTCTACTAGACCAGAGGATGGGAATTACGATGCAACAGAAATGGATATCCAAGCTGATGGGCTATGACTTTGCCGTGGAATACAAAATGGGGAGGGAGAATCTTATAGTAGATGCATTGTCAATGTAAAAGGGAGAAGAATAGGTGAGGGTAGCCCTTATCTCACTCCCTAGTTGGAATTGGATGGCAGAGATTAAATCTTTATATGATTCAGATCCAAATACAAGACCTGTGGAGAAGATACCAAGCTGGGGACTTGCCCACCCCTTATGCAGTAAAAAATGGGATGTTGTTCTACAAGTAGGGGATTTGTATTCTTGACAACAAAGCTTTTATCAACAAACTTCTAGATCTGGTGCACAGTAGCCCTACAAGGGGACATCTTGGCTTTGACGAAACAATCTACAGAGTAAAAATGGATTTTTGTTGGCCTAGCCAAAAATATGATGTTAGAGCCTTTCTTAAGGCGTGTGATACATGCTAGGTGGTAAAGGTGGATAACACCCTTCTTAGTGGCTTGCTCTAGCCATTACCTATACCCTCTAGACCCTGAGCAGACATCACTATGGATTTTATTGAAGGGCTTCCTACATTTGGTAAGTTCAATGCACTATGGGTTACAGTTGACGGGTTTACCAAGTATGCCCATTTCGTGTCAACTACTCATCCCTACACTGCTAAGAGCACTAGTATAGGATTATGCATTTATATATTTACATAATATGACTTTAAATTGGTCTACATTAGATTGTGTATCTTCAAAAATTTACATAGTTATGAACAATATTTCTACAAATTTGAAGATACACTGTTCACTCTCCAAACTTTTTTTTTCCTCTCCAGCAATGGAAACTCTGTCTCTCAAAATTACTTTCTCCTCTCTCTCTCTCTCTCTCTCTCTCTCCACCAACGAAAGGAATCCAAAAGAATCTGACATCTCGACACCAACGAAAAAATTTCTGGGCCTTTCTCTTTGTTGCTTGCTCATCAATGAGTATGAGATCAACGACACCAAAAATTTTCCGATTTCGTTTCTGGGCCTTTCTCTTTGATAGTTCTTGATTTTGATTTCCTGGGGGTTTTCGATTTCACCCTTTCTCCTCTTGTGTTCGGAGATTTCAACTTCCACTATTTGGAAACCTAAGGTAAATACTCTTCAACATGACAGATTTCAAATTTTGTGACAGATTTGGTGACAGATTTTGTAATTCACAGATTTTGACTTCCATTGTTGTACTGTTGGTTGCACACCAATTTCATCATTCTTTTTGTACTTTTGGTTGCTATCAACTGTTTGGAAATTGTTAGGAGCTGCTATGGAGCTGATGGTGCTTGCTGTTTGGTGGTGGTGGGAGCTGCTGGAGCTTGCTATTTGACTTTTGGATCACTTTTGTGGAATATGTATTTTAGATGAAGGGGATTTGGTTGTTGCTTTAAGGTCCAACAAAAATGTCTGAATTTTCAATTATAGCAATAGATTGTAATCTTCTAAATTTCTTAATGGTGTTTGTACTTACCTGGATACATTTTAGAGCATTTGTTTGAATAATTTATTGTTTGTTGGCTCAACAATCAACATGAATTAATTATTTTACACGTTGCATGGTGCCTTCCCTAGCTAAGATTAGTTTAGATTGTTAAGTTAAACCTGTCCTCTTTTCGTGCTAATGGTAATAAAGCTCCAAGATATGTTGTACTTAGAGAGAACATTTGAGATATGTGACCAAGTTCTTTTTTTGACGAGTTGCAGTCATATGTGCTTCTAGCTATTTATGCCGTGTTATCACTCTTCACATACTATGCAAGATGTTTTGAGAAATTTGGTTATGTTTTGTGTTCTTGTTGCAAACTGATGTCACGTCAATATATAGCTTAATTTTATTCATTTATTACCTTCGACGATGTATGATTGATATATTGTCATAATAATCAATTGATTTCTTTGACCATTGGTTTCTCTTTTGATTCCCAATTGTATTTTATTTCTGGTTGTCTTCTAAAACATATGGATATGGTTGTCTGGTGGATCATGCTCATTTCAAGGAATATGCGGTGGGTGCTAATTGTAAAATATAAAAAAATAATAATTTTAGGGAAAAAATAAATAATAAAATAATAAAATTTTATTATTATTTGGCTCAAAGATGCATAATCTAATGTGAAAGTTTTTCTTCATATGCAAAATTAATATCCAAAATATGTGATTTTGCACATATATATATAAAGAAACCAATGCTAGTGCTCTAAGGTGGTTGATCAGTTGTTTATGAAGCATATCTTCAAACTGCATGGGATGCTGAGTTCCATCATCTCGAACATAGACCCTACTTTCACAAGTAAATTCTGGAGGGAACTATTCTCCTTACAGGGGGTGCAGTTAGCCTTTAGCATTGCTAGCTAACCCCAAACGGATGGCTAGACAGAAGCAGTTAACAAGTGGGTCGAGAATTACTTAAGAATCTATGTGGGAGACAAGCCTAAAGATTGGTCACAATGGATTGAACTGGCCGAATGGTGCTATAACTCTAACCAACATGCATCGACAAAAGTTTCCCTCTTTGAGGCACTCTTTGGGTATAAACCCTTTAGGTTGCTAAACTATGTCATTGGTTCAACTTTGGTTGAAGAAGTAGAGTTTACGTTGTGAGCCCATGATAAACTCTAGAACCTGTTAAGGCAAAACTCGGTTAGTGCCTAAGAAAGGATGAAAAATACGCGGATAGGAAGAGGAATGAACAACAATACCAGATTGGGGATTGAGTCTACTTACAGCTTCAGCCCTATAGACAATCGACTGTTAGCCATAGGCAAAGCACCAAACTTTCGCCTCGTTTTTATGGGCCATGCCAAATAGAGCATCGAATCGGAGAGGTGGCGTACCGCCTGAGGCTCCCTAAGACAACGCAGATCCACAATGTATTTCATGTATTCCAGTTGAAACGGAAACTTGGTAAGCACACAAACCCCCTTACCACGCTACCTCTTGTGGACACTCGTGGGATCATGACACCTAAACCAGAAGAAGTGTTAAATATAAGGATGAGGAAGGTAAAGAACAAACCTTTGGTGGAATTGCTGGTCAGGTGGCAAGGACAACTCGTTGAAGACGCTTCTTGGAAACCCTATCACAGATTGTGCTCAGACTCTCCCACTTTCCCCACCTTGTGGGCAAGGTCTTCTGAAAAGGAAGGGAGTTGTGACATGCTGACAGGAAAAAACTGAAGAGTGAAAATGTTCTGTTAGTCAAGATGGAACCCTAGTTGAATGCAAAATGAAACACATGATGGGCTAAGGAAATCAGTGGGTTGCAGATTGTGAGATCGTGGGCTTTGGAATGCTAGCAGCAAATGCATGTGGAGTTATTGGGCCATGGGCCAGGAGTCGCTTTGGGGCTCTTATGTTATTATTTTCCTTTTTATGTAATAGATATAGTAGTTCTTTTATGTAGGAGTAATGTTACACAACCTCCCAATCTTCATACACCAAATTTTATTAAAATTTTTTAAATTTTTTTAAATTTTTTTGAATTTTTTTAAATTAATTCAATTTATTTATTCATTATTTATATATTAAATATTTAATAAAAAAAATAAAAATTAAAAAAAATATGGTGCGTGGAAGTTACGTAAATAATAAAAGGTTGTTTAGATTTTTTTCTTTTATGCAGTCGTGGGCGGCCGCGAAGCGATAAGGAGGAGTTCTTTAATCTTTACTCTTGTTTAGTTATATGAGATCGGGGGAAGGAGATCATCCAGAATATTCTACTGTTTATCATCTTTGTGGAGGAGCTCCCCTCGAATCGAAAGAGAGCACTATCTAGCTAGTAGCTAATTTAATACAATTCCACTTCATATCCATCTACCTAATTACACCATTGCTTATTAGCTGCAACAAATTCTTCCCCCTTCCCCCCCGTCGCTTCTCTCCCTCTCCACCTGTCGCTTCTCTCTTCTCTCTCCCAGTTTCAGAAACCAAAAGTTCTACCCCCTCCAAATCTCTCCTCCCCATCCGAATCTAGGGCAAACTTGACCCCCAGTCTTGGACATGCGTCACGTATATAAAACATTGGAGTCTGCGACAGTTTTCGGTGATTGCTTCCCACTTCCATTCTATTCAACGTACCCCGCTTCGCTTCTCTTCATTTTACTCTGCAATCTTCAAACCCTTTCTAACCACACACAAAACTCAGCTTGCAGCCGCTCCTCAGCAGCTCGCCACCCACCCAGCGGCCAGCGGTGCAATCACCATACACGGTTATCTCTCTCTCTCTCTCTCTCTCTCTCTTTCTCTCTCTCTCTATATATATATATATTATTTTTGTTTACACCCTAATTATTATTCTTGGCTATCGCCTATCGGAATACGTTCCCTTTCTCTAATTCCCAAATTTGTTATTCCTCACAAATATTCAACCATTTTTCTGTATGGGTTTTCTCTTTTAGCAAATCATCTGTCTCTGATGTCTCGCCAACAACATTAACTCTATCATTTTTATTCATGTATTTTTTTGTTATTTCGGCGATATATTTTTATATGAGTCTTCATGCAAATATTTTGGATCATTTTGGGCGCAGATTAGGTTAGAGAGCAATGTTCAGAAGCGTGCCTTTGCTTTCTAAACTGCACCCTCGAATTGTAAGTTTCGTCTGTTTTATTTTCCGCCACGAGAGATGGAGATTTGGGATTGAATTTCTTGGATAGTGGAAACACTTATTTGAATTTGATTGAAATGGAAGTTAAAAATGACTTAAACTATGCAGGGCAAGCAGTATCATCTCAAGAATTCCGTTAGATGGTTTCATGTACAGAGCTCCTCTGATCTAGTAATCTCTCTCTCTCTCTCTCAACTTTTCCTGCTAAGAAGTATTGCAAGTTGTATTTTGAATCTTTTGTGCTATTTCGTACTGTATAGATTTGAGGCTGAATCGACTGTTAGTGCCTTTATTTGTTGTATTTTGGCAACCGTCGGTTGTCATATACCAACATCTGCACGTACAGTATTACAGCAATTGATTTCTCCTTGCATTACATCTGAGCCCATTTTTATAGTATTCTGCTTGTTTTAGCTGTTCTTGTACCATCTTATATTTCATTTGTTTCTTCCGCTGCTTTACAAAAACTGTTCTAACTATACATGTATCTACATGTCAACGTATCAAAGTGGTGAAGTTTTTGGAGTATTTCTTGTGCATTGTTATTGATTGATAGTTGCTGGTACTTTGAAGTAATTGCTTATTTTGAAACTTTTTCTACCATAAGCTTGCTCATTGTAACATCCCAGTTGCGTGTTACTCATTTTACACTTACAATAATAGTGAAAATAAATCATTTCTTTTGATTCAATTATCATGGTGCTGAGTATGAATTTTTTTGATAGATTTCAATTTTTTTTTTTTTTTTGGCAACTACAGAAAATATAAAACATGGTGCTGAGTATGAATCTAATACATCTAAAATAGAATACCAAAGTCGCTACATACTGAACCGCCTAAATACTACTACAACTTTTTTTTTTTTTTATAAGACCTAAATACTACTACAACTATGGTCATTAAAACACTAAAAACAACAACTAACATCCCAACAAGTTTCTAATTGCGCCATTGAAACACTGATGACTTTTAACCCCTAGCAAGTGGGTCTATGCTTGAACGAGAACTTCTACTCAACTTGTTCTTCCTCAATACTGTATGTAAAAATCAGAATTAGAGTGTTGAGTTCAAACAACTACTTTAGTAGAGTTGATTAAAATAGTGTATATCACAACCCATATTTATTTTTATCTATACATGCAAAATATATACAAAAGAATTCATTTGAAATATATGTGATCCAGTCGGCCCTTCCCCTACCTAGTAAAGGGGAGCGAAAGATAATGTAAATATTCTCGCATTTATTGCTACTGAACTGTTCATTCTAGTTCTTTTCTTTTATTGAAAGAGGACAAAGCCCAAATTTTATTGATAAACCCTTACTTAAAGCTGAGGATTACCATGATAATAAAATTCTAGTTCCTACTGCTTTATTACTTATAATATACGTGAAAACAGTCAGCCAAAATGATTCATTTGAATGAAACTTGACTGTTTAGCTCTTCTCAAAAGCTTACCTTATATTAAATATAAGTTCTAGAAAGGGGCACCCCTACTATGCCTCTCAACTATAAGCTAGCGTGCAACAGCTTTTCAGCCGTTGATGCTTGGTGCTTGAAAATCTCTTTTTTGCCTCTCCTCCCCGTCTCCATTATGATTGATTTGCTTCTTCCTTTGCGCAAGCGCTTGATTCACCCCTTGTTGTGCATCTTCTTCTGAAAATCCTAGCCATTCTTAGCATGATATTTGGGAATCTCATTCCTATTACTCAAACTGGGCAATCCAATCTTTGTGATCTATTTCACACAATCACACCTTCACGATTGACTTACATTGGATGATCAAACCTTTGGGGATCATCCTTACTTGATCACACACCTTTGGGATCTTATTTACTTGATCACATCTTTGGAATTGTTTTTAATTCAATCAAACCTTTGGGATCAACTTTAACCACACAAGTTCAAATTATTACATCATTCATTTTATTACTAGACACAAGCATAACATTAAATCCATGATATCCTACCACATCCATAAAACATGCGTAATGTTTCATGAAGCATTCATTGGACATGTATGCATTTCTAGTGTCACAGGTAAGGATTCCTTGAACATTTATGCGTTCATGCTGACTAGTGCAATTCATCCATAACATTAGATAAGTACAAGGTTCTAAACTAACATGTATTATACTATACCATTTTTGAATCAATAGAAATAGCTTGATCTTTACCTTTTCGTGCAATAATCATATTCTTGTTTCATAACATTCAATCATCATATCATAATGCAAATGAAATAAAAAATAAGGTAACCCGAATATAAAGCTTCAAATAACATTTCTCAAAAGTTATCCAGGCGTTTTGCAAAGTCTAGGTTAATCAAACCCACTTAGCTTGTCTCCTTCGTGCTTGGGAAATCTTGATGACCTTAACCTCAAACTCGGATTGAGGGGAATAGATTTTGGAAGTGATGCAAAGTGGTAAAACAAGATGAGGTTTGACTCGAGTGAAGGCAAGTTGCGATTGTGAGGGAGAGAAAAATGAAGGGGAGCTTGAAAAATTGGGAGACTTAATTAGGGCTTGGTAGCGGGGGTCCACCTGCAAATTCTGCCCTACTCGTTGGGCAATGAGCTAGCACCCGCTCGTTACTCCTGAGTCGGGTAGGCAGGTTCAGTCTAAAATTTGAAGTGAGCGAGTGGGGCCCGGGCGAAAGCTTTTCACCCACCTACATATCTACTATAAATTAAAAAAAAAAAACCCCTAGAATCACCCATTTTAGCCGCGCGCCTCATCTCATCTCCCTCCTCTTCTCTCTTCTCTTCCTTCTTTCCTCCTCTTTCTCTACCTCTCTTCTATCTTCCTCTCTCTTAGAATCTCTCAAGGAGGAGAGACGCACGGTCATAATCGTGGGTGTGTGGAGGTGGAAAGATCCATGAGCATGATTGTGGGTGTGTGGAGGAGGAGAGATCAAGAAGATTTTATATGAGGCGGCTGAGGTTTTCGGATCTCCAATTTGTTTGATTGTTGGAATTTCTATATGAAAGATGAAAGAGGTTTGATATGAGGCAAGGGTTTTTGGTCTGTGGAGCTGTCGTGAGAAATGAGTGCGACTAGAGAAATTTGCCCACTTGTTCATCAGGAATGGGTGGAGCTGGGCTGGGGTTGCGCCACCATATGGCGACCCGTACCATTTGAAGCTTTAAGGTATTGTAACTGTCCATCAAACTGAACGTGGGAGGGGCTATGTAAGAAATGGGTAGATAATATAGAGAGGGAGAGGTGTGAGATTGGAAGCGCAGGTTTTTTTGGGGCGAACTTTCTGGAATTAGGCGTGGAGTGAAATGAAATGCGCCGTTTTACTTCTGTCTCTATCTATCTATCTATCTAGGCCTGGGCTGGGTAGTACTTACTAGTCATTTTTTTTTATAATTAATAAGAGTTTTATTACCATAAATTGGCATAGTTCACGTACACAGGAAGTATACAAGAGGAAATACCTACGTACAACAACTAAAAAGAAAGAAAAAACTCCCAACACTTCATCACTATTCATTAGAAAAGCCTTAGCCCATAGACATAGTGTTTTAAGGAAAAATTCCCTAATTTCTTCCATCGATCATTCTTTGTCTTCAAAACATCTCCCATTCCTTTCTAGCCATAGACACCATATCAAACACGAAAGAATCATTTTGCAAATGGCTGCAATAGGTAGACACCGCCCAACATACTTCCAGCAAGCTAGTAAATTCACCATATGCTTTGGCATCACCCAAGAAATACCCATCCTTCGAAAAATGACATTCCACAAACTTTTAGCCACCTCGCAATGGAGAAACAAGTGATTAACTGATTCGCCATCTTTCTTGCACATAGAACACCAATCAACAATACAAAGACCACGCTTTCTTAGATTTTCTGTAGTCAGAATTTTATCATGAGACACAAGCCAACAGAAGAAAGCTACCTTATTTGGCACTTTAACTTTCCAAATACTTTACCAGGGGTAATCACTTACATCTTTCTTACTAGTCATTTTTACCACACATGACCTTCATTCTTTGTTAAAAGAGTTGATTTTTGAGCAATAAGTGCTTGTTTGGGTTTGAGTTTAGAAGCTTAAAATGTGCTTTTGACACTCTAAAAGCTCTTTTGAAGAAAAAATGGTATACTTGGTAAATTTATAAAAAGTGCTTTAAGCACTTTAAAAAGGTTGGAAGTCCACTTTTTTAAAAAGTACCAAATTGAAGCTTTTGTTGAAAAGTTCTAGCGGACAATGCTACCTTTTTAAAAAACCACCATAACTAACTTTAAAAGCGCTTTAGGGGCATGTTTACTAAACAGTAAACAACTTTTTAGTAGTAGTTTTTTTAGTAAAGCTCTACAATTAAAAGCTCTATTTCCTACTGCAATCCCAAAGAGGCACTAAGTTTACATTATCATTCTTGACTTCTGGTTATAACTAGGGGTGTAAGGAGTTCAGTTCAGACCGGAAAAACCGACCGGACCAAAGTTCAGACTGGTCGGTCTTGGTCCCACAAATTGTGGACCTGACCCAACCGAACTCCTATATATGTTTTTAAAATATTTTTAATAATTTAATATATTATTTTTATATAGTAATTATATAAGTTAATGATGTAATTTTTACCTAATTTATTATCATTGACCATATAAAATATAAAATAGTATATGCTATCAATTAATAATAAATCATAAATCATGTGATAATTTATGTCATTATATGCAAATAGCTAATACATCATGCATTCATACATACTCTACTATTTACACTTAATTAAAATAATTAGATAATTTTTTACATAATCTACATTAATAATTCACTTAATTTTAATTTAGTAATTTGAATAATTTTTTATTAATTTATTTGAAAAAAAAGATGAAAAAAATGACAAAATAATTGGGCAGAACCGGATCGATAGCTACCGGTCCAGTTCGGTCCTTATGGATGTTTGGTCCAGGGAAAATGATGGACCAAAAATTTTGGTCCATCACTCACCTGACCGGACTGAACCGGACCGACTTACACCCGTAGTTATAACTCATGTTCAGTGCCTCTCCTCTTGTGCAATAAGCATCTCAGGTTTTATTTATTTTGATATGTTACACCCATTCTGGTAGGTTAGGAATGTACATTCACATTCATAACTTATGCTCGATAAAGAGACCCGACATAACAGAAATTACCTCACTTATTGAAAAATAATTTGTAGAACATAACATGGAATTTTTCTTGAAAAAATTAAATAAAAATAATCAAAGCACTGAAATGTAAATCTAATCCTCTTGTGTAAAACTTATTCTTGGACAATAGGTTTTGATGTGTAAGTCTTACCCGCCTGTTCATCTTCCTCATTCTATTCACTTGGAGGGTTAGTTAACATAAAAACAAACAAAAGTGAATCAAAGACTCGAATATTCAATAAACTACACATCATAAAGTAAACATATTTAAATGTAGTTTTTTTTAATAACGTTTATACTTCTAAACGTAACCATACAACATGTACTATGCATGAAAATTTGACATCCAACATGTTTGATGTGATTTGACTTATTTTTTTTTAAGTAAAAATATTATATATATTAATATCAATAGGAGTAACCAAGTACACTAAGCATATACAAGAAACACCTAGCCCATACTAGAGAGCCCTTAATGACCAATAAGCCTGTAAAAATTAGAAATCTATCTAAAATACACCAAGCCCAAATGGGAATAGAACACACCTCCCCAACCTCAACCCCTTGTTTCCCCTAAGACTAATACTCCACCCGAAACTCCCTCTACGAGGACGACTTCATAATGTCCTCCCTTTAGTTTTCTGTTGACTTGAACTACCTCCCTTATCATCATAGTTGATTGCCTAAGAAAGACGCTTTAACTCTATACTTTTATTAAATCTTGATTTGGTTTCAAGTGAGTGGCCCACCTCAGTCGCAGTGAGTAGTGTTGTAAATTGGTTGTCACATCCTTCATATGAAATCCCCACACATTGCTGAATCTCCTTAACCTTATGCAGAACCCAATCCGATGGTGAACCCGCTATATTGTTTATCGGAGGAAGAGATACCAGGGGAACAACATTTTCTCTAGACACAGCTCCCAATTGCACTCTCGACCCTAAACATTCCTCCTCACAAGGCACCAATGACAAACTCATAATTTCCTCCCCACCATCTTCTGCATTCAAATCTTGAACCTCCTCAACAACTATATTGTTGTTGTCCATTGTTGCTGTCACCATTGGAGGTTCCTTCCTTCACCGTTGGCATAGTTGTTGTCATTCCATCGACGAGAACATTGCTTGTAGGTGCGCCACCCCCGACGACCCTTTCCCTTTCTGTGCCACTTCTTCAGACTCTACTGCTTCCTCAAGAATAGAACAAATAGGGGAAGCACTACCTTCTGTTACACCATTTTTCATCTTCTGAAAGAGACTCGCCCGCTTCTTCCAAAGTACTCAAAACCCTGGAAGGAACCCCCCCCCCCCCCCAAAAAAAATCTAGCTCCTTATCCACTTTAATCATCAGATCTCTCACATACTCCATAACTCCCGTCAATTGACCTTTGATAGCCCACAAGATCCCTTCCACCTCTCCCACCCTCAAACACCCAACAGAGGCACCCATTCCACCATGCAACACATGAGGAGCGTGCTTACCCTTCACTTTTCCCAGTGTCACCTGACAGACAAGTGCCTTACCCTTTCCTTCTGCCGCGAAGTTATTCTCGGCCGTAATACACCCCGGTGACCTCAACACCGAGGTGTACAAGGCACCTTTGACAGAGAAAGGCCTTCCCATTGTCTTTCCATCAACAAACTCCCCTCTGTTTGCATGCTCTAGAACAGGGGCTTTGGACCCAATGACGCTTCAAATGGAATGCACAAAACCTTTTCATTTGACACCATTTTGCCTTCAGGGATCAGGAACAAACCTTTCCTCCTTCCATTCCAGAATTTTGAGAGTTCTAGAAAATTGCTCCTTGCATTATATATGGTGTTGAATGATGAGAACTCCATTGCCCATCCTTGGTTCCCTGAAGAATCCGTCATGACAGAGGAGTTCTAAGCAATCCTCTATCCCCTTAGCAACCCATGAAGCCGACGACCCGCATAGACACATGAACTTAGCCATCCTTTTGCTACGTTCAGAGGTGCGAAAGGTATTTCCTCCTTGTTTCGTAAAAGCAAAAGTTTTTTATTCCACTTTCAACCACCTCTCACCTTTCGTCTGAGACGATACCGCGTCGCGCGTCGACATCCTCTGATCCCAAATCACAGGATCATCTCCCAGGATCATCTGTCATCTCAAGGAGAAAAAATGTTATACGGGAACGGGAATAAAATGCATATCTAATGTAGGTTTGATGCTTATTAAGCTTAAGATACACCAGATCTGCGCGGACGAAATCAAAGGAATGGTATCCTGAGAAAATCCCAATCGCCGGAGGGAGGACCGACACCAGAGTGCCTCAGAGGAGTCGTCGAAGCCCGTCGGTCTCGTCTGTGGCGGTGGCGGGGATCTGCAATTGTCTTACCTGAGCAAGACCCTGCCAAAAGAACGACGGTGGCAACTTGAATGGTCGAGGCACGAGAGTAAAGAGAGAGAGGTGTCTAGGTTTGATGATTATTAAGCATAAACTAAACCAGATCTGCGCAGACGAAACCAAAAGAAAGGTTTCCTGAGAAACCAAAAGAAAGGTGTCGGAGGGAGGACCGACTCCGGAGTGCCCTCAGAGGAGTTGCCGTAGTCCGTTGGTCTGTTGAGCATGGTAAACTAACTACTATGTTCATGCATGTCTTTCACTTTTCTTATGGCCAACACATCTAAAACCCCTGTATGCATGGTGCATTGGTCCCACTACCTATGGCCACTATGGACATAACTTAAAATATCATAAATATGGGGGACCACACTTTCACGTAAACGTCCTTCAATGCGGCTTCACATCCATCCATAACTTGCATTGGTACCATGCATCTCTTATGGTCATTCTTTAAAGCTTTTCTTATTTCTTGTCATTTATCTTTCTTATCACAATGCAGGTAAACATATAACATGACGTCATAACATCATAAATGGTAACATAGCATAGTAGAGATAACCTCATCGCATCCATGAATTACTTTTATTCCCAAACAAAGGGCTTTAGCGCTTCAATAATCTCCGACTTGAAGTTGCTGTAAAAGGTTTGAATTTGATGGGGGTGAGGCTGGTTTTTTAATAGAGTTATGCTACATATAGTCATGAAGTGCACAAGCGCCATATAATCACTTTGAAAAAGAGTGGGGTCCGCTATTAAAAAATTAATTTTTTTTTTCATATGGGTTCCGTATTTATCCACTTTTTTCAAAGTGATTCTGTGGCGATTGCACACTCACGACTGCAACTATCATTTCTCTTTTTAATATCATAAAATTGCAGCTACTTTCCTTGGGTTTTCTTTAAAAACATTAAACATGAACCTCAAGAAAACAAGTTTGTAGCAGGCTGCGAAAGGGGCTTCTTTCCTTTGGTTATGGCAGTGTAGTATGTGTAGAAAAAGTTTTGACTTTTCTCTATCTAGGGCTGGCAGCAACATGGCAGATTTTCCTTGCTGTTTGTTGCAGTTATCTAGGGTTAGGGGTTGGTTTTCTTGAAGAGCTTCATGTGGAATTGCTATAGAAACTTTCTAGATTTGCATCAGCCTAGGGATTGCAATTCGTGTTCTTGGGCTGTGTCAAGTCATGAGTATTCGATTATATGGGTCAACCCGAATACGACTAGTTTAATTAAACGGGTTAGACCCTAAAACCTTAACGCGATCCATATAAATAACGGGTGACATGACACGACCTGCAGAATCCTTTTAATAATTAACTCTCATTGGGTTAAATTGAACACGACCCATTTCAACCTGTTTATCCCGTTTCAAATAAATGGATTGAGATAACCTGTATATTTATTTTGACCCAATTAACATAATTTCATATATAATTGAACTATAATTAGTTCACAATTACAACTAGATTCATGATATCTCCAAAGAATAAAATTATATATTTTCTTTAGAGATATTTTCTTATGATCAATATTCAAACCAATAGTATATAAGAAAATTAATATCTCTAAAGAATAAAATTACATTGAAACAAAAGAAAAGAGTTTAATAGTTTGAGATATTAAGTAGTTAACTTTAAAAAAAAAAAAAAAAGAAGATATTAAGTAGTCCAATACTAAAATGAATATTACATCCCAACAACAACGAAGGTATATAAAACGAAACATGTATAGATATTGACTTGAAAAGAGAATTTATTCGGTTTATACGGGTTGATTGCGGGTTTTGCAATTGACCTTAATCAACCTGCAATCAACCCTATAAGCCCACGAAACATTTATAGAACTTGAAAAGAGAATTTATTCGGGTTATAGGGCAAATATGTTTCTCTTCCTTGGATCCATTTAGGAGTCGTGCATGGGGCTCATTTCTACTTCCCCAGATCTGGAACAGCTCAAATCTTATCTCAAAAGAGTCCTAACAGCTTCAAGAAACACTAGTACAGGCCCCCCTTTTATACTACGTTTTCCTTTGATTTCTTACAAAAAAAGTTTAAAATGAATAAACAATTCAAAGGGAACCTTTTGATACCCATATCAAAATTTACTTTCTAAAAGTGGAAACCCTAGATTTAAAACGAAAATCTAGTTTCCTAAAATATAAACCCTGAAATTTCAGGTGTGACATTATACTTCTGTGTTGAGTTTTGTACTTTCCAGTATAAATCAGTCTAACTGACCCAGTCATTATAGAACTTGGGTTCATGTTTGTTCCTAGTTTTGAATTTCTTTGCACTGCATTGTAAATGGGATGTGCATTGGATTGAATGGGTAGTTAAGATTCCTTACCCTTTCCATAGCCAAGGATTCAACCTGCATCAATCTAGAGCTTGCTTTGTTATTACATTTCTAGACTAGTTGTATATGCCACAAATAATTAGACTCTTGATTATATCTGGTAGAATATGTGATTAAAAATCCTGATTAGGGATTCTTGGTCTCTAACTTAGGGTTGGATTTGTTCCCAAACATGGGCTGCAAATTCTAAGTTGATTATTTCTATTTTTTTTCCTCTTAATAATTGTATTTTAAGCTTGGGGTGAGTGTTGCTAATGGTTATCTATGTTATCACTTTATGATCAGGTCAATTGTGAAATTGCATCATATTCTGAACCCATATATAACAATTGCCGAGAATTAATCAGTGGTTGTCTAAGTGGATTCTTGCCAAAGACATATTCTACATCTTGTGCTACCTTGTCGTGTGATACTCTGAAAGATAGTCCTGTTTCCGATATGTTAGTTGATTCATTTGGGAGGCTGCACACCTATTTGAGGATCTCCTTGACAGAACGTTGCAATCTGCGATGTCAGTACTGTATGCCAGCAGAGGGTGTGGAGCTCACTCCTGGCCCTCGGCTACTCTCAAAGAATGAGATTGTTCGACTGGCAAATCTGTTTGTGAGTTCTGGAGTGGACAAAATTCGTTTGACAGGGGGGGAGCCAACCATTAGGAAGGATATTGAAGAAATTTGTCTGCATCTATCTAACTTGAAGGGACTGAAAACGTTGGCCATGACTACAAATGGAATTATTCTCTCGAAAAAACTTTCAAAACTGAAAGAATGTGGACTTTCTGCCTTAAATATCAGTTTAGACACATTAGTCCCATCAAAGTTTGAATTCATGACTCGGCGCAAAGGGCATGAAAGGGTTATGGAATCAATTAATACTGCTATAATCCTTGGATACAATCCTGTGAAGGTACGTTTCATCTTGAAACTTTGTGCTTTTATGCTTTTACTTCTTTTTGTACATTCATTCTTTTTAATGATTTTATTGCTGTGTTCTTAAAATGTTTCACATTTTGCTTGTTTTTTGGGGAGGTGGATTTGGTTTCTTCTCTTTTTTAAAAAATGTACAATGTTAGAGTAAGACAAGGAGGTGTAGATGGTATTATAGCTGAATCTCATCCAAAAGACGTAAGTTTGAAGTGAAGTCAGACAATGAGGTTTTAACACTACCTGTGGATTCTCCATTTCCTTGGAAGAACACTTGGAGAGTGGAGGCTCTGTCAAGAGTGGTTTCCTTTTTTCTTTCTTTCTTGTGAATGAGAGCATGGAGAAAAATATTTACGTTAGATAACTTGGGGAAGCGGAATCCCATTGTAGTGAATTGGTGTTGTATGTGTGAGAAGAACATTGGGTCTATTAATCTACTTATAAAAAAAACATTGAGTCTATTAATCATCTTCTTTTTCTATGGGAAGTAGTGAGAGAGTTGTGGTGTTTGCTTTTGAGTGGTTTGGTCTTCTTTCTAGAGGGTGAGAGTTGTTGGTGAGCTGGGGAAGACAACAGGGGCATTGGAATATTTTGGTAGTGTGGAGGTTGTATACTTTATGTCCAGTCCGGTGTATTTGGAGAGAGTGGAATGCATGGACCTTTGTAGATGGGAAGCTTCGGTTGCTGATGATATTTGTTTAATTCCTTTTTACTGATAAAAAAAAAAAAAGATAGGGAAGCTTTGGTTGTAGAGCTGAATAGAGGTCCTCGATTCCATTTATACACGGATAGTAATTCATGTAGCCCCCCCCTCCCCCCCTCTGCTTTTCATATTTTTTTTAGTAGTCGTTCTCTTTTTCTTCTGAAGTGGGGTTCTCTTGTATACTTCCTATGATTATAATTTTATTTTAATCAAGACAGATTTCCATGATTTATTTGTAATGGTTGTGATCCTACATAGGTGTTTCTCTTGTATACATTCTGTTTATATGGGTTAATGCCTACCAATTTCATCCATAAAATTCTTGATTACTTGTGACAGAAAAATTTCTCTGTTTAGTGCTGTTAGTTCTTGTTCCAGGTTTCTTACAGTAAACTTTTGTTATTCAGGTCAATTGTGTTGTAATGCGTGGATTCAATGATGATGAGATTTTGGATTTCATAGAGTTAACACGTGAAAGGCCAATTAATATTAGATTCATTGAGTTCATGCCTTTTGATGGGAATGTTTGGAATGTCAAGAAACTTGTACCCTACTCTGAAATGCTGGATAGAGTGGTAAGGTAGAATTCTGACAGGTGACTCACTTGAAGAAGTCTGAATTCTCAGTTATACATGCCCTAAGTCTCTCATTATTACTAAACAGGTAAAAGAGTACCCAGACTTAAAGAGACTTCAGGACAACCCAACAGATACAGCAAAGAATTTCAGAATAGAGGGGCATTGCGGTACGGTTTCTTTTATAACCTCAATGACTGAGCATTTTTGTGCTGGATGCAATAGATTACGACTTTTGGCAGATGGGAACTTCAAAGTTTGCTTATTTGGTCCTTCAGAGGTGACATTTCTCCTGGATTGTTATACTTTCAATATTTGTGACATGGATTTAATTTGTCTGCTATTATTTCTAATTTAGAGCATCCCTGTCCCCAATGCTATTTGGACCAAAGGGCATCTTGTCTCTCTGTACTAAAAAAAAAAGTGGAGGTGAAGTATTTGATTCAATCACTTATAGGTGGATAAAAAAGAAATAACTGCTGTGAGAACTTATTCATGTTCGCAGGTCATATGCTTTTGTTATCTTTTATTAATCATGTAGCTTTCATGTATGCTGATGCTTTTCTTGCTATAATATATCTGACATGATATGCTGTGAATACTGTTATGGGTGTGCATGAGAGTGCACGGTACTTTTACATGTACATGTATCTATCGATAAAAAGGGGTATTAGTTGAGATAGTTTTGTTGAGTGGATTTTAAAGCCAAAGCCAACTTTGTGAAGTCTTGAATTCTTAATTTTAGTTGGAAGATAAATACTTAAAGCTCTTCAGTATGAGGAAGGTTTCATACCTTGTCAAGTAATTTTGAGGCATCTTCATGCAAAAACTGATAAAGTTTGTTATCCGATAAACTATTATTGTAGCAAGAAAAATGCTAATTGTACTTAAGAAAAATGTACTTCTCCACGTGTTAGCTATTGATATGCTCAAAATTATAAAATTTAAAATTCAAAATTCAAAATTGTGAATTTCAAAAGAAAATTGACAAAATGAGTCTTTGTTTGTTAGTACATGTAGCACTACTCTTGTAACAATACAAGGATGACCTAAACCATATCTGAGCCCACACTTCAAAAGGACCAGTCAAGATTACAATTAAAGTCCTTTGGAATCATTATTAAAGGCTTAAACTTCTCCCTCCCAAACAATGTAGGATCACATTCAAGATCTGGGATATTACAATCTCCCCCTTAAATTCTCGACGTCCTCGTCGTGTTATTCCATTATAAGTGACACAATTCAAATCCCACGTCTAGTTGGGATTGGCTCTGATTCTATTTTTAACAACCTAAGAAAAGCCCAAGCTGAATATGAGCCTATATTCCAAAAGAACTGGTCAAAGATTACAAATGAAATCCATTGGGATCATTATAAAGGGCTTGAACTTCTCTCTTTTAAGCAATGCGCAATCCCATTCGCCACTTTCCTATACACAATCCGGGTATTATAATTATAGTCATGATTAAACTATCGTGAATGGTTTATATGTTTATGTGATTGTAAATGAAACTGGGTGGAATAACTTTCTGCATTGAACTAACTGATAAGGTAAGAGGTGAATTATAATTTTTTCTGTGCCTATTAAATATACATGAGTTCGTTGGACTTCTTTCCTATATGCACCTAATGAAGTAATAGATCACTGAAGTTACATGTTTTAGTGAGCTACTCAGTGCTAGTGTGTAATAATTAGTAAACCTTTTCTTTTTCCCATGATGGAAGTTTTAGCTGAATTATTTTACATTTTATTTACAATATAAATCTAGAATGCAGTTTACTTGTTATACTAGGTTGGCTTAAGAGATCCTCTTCGCCGTGGTGCTGATGATCATGAGCTCAAGGAAATAATTGGGGCAGCGGTATGCATATTTCCGTATCTCGTGACCCTGAACTTCAAGTCATAACCTTTTCTTTTTCTCATGTTCTCGGTGATCGTGGATGTGCCAGGATATTTGTCTGCTTTTGATCTAATAGGTATATTAAAAAGAAAAGGTAAAATAATAGGCATATGGCTATGACTTGAAGTAGAGCAACTTGAACATTATGAACACTTGAGACATACCCGATGTATGACACTCTTCTGGAGATTTATTAAAACAGTCAATTTGCATTTACCCAAGTAGGTAGGGTTTATGTGTACTGTTTTTCTTTGGCATGGGAAAAAACACGCTTGAACTTAGACAAATGCATATGTTATGATAGAAGAAGACACATTTCGCATTATATCTTATGGATTCCTTATTTTGGCTGAAAAAGCAATGTTACTTGATCATAATCAAACTGACTGAAATCTTTCTGTTCAATAAGATCCCACTAAATTTGAATAATCTTTCTGTCTAGAGTTATAGAAAATGACAAAATGAAGGGCCCACACTAGTTTAGCTGAATGGTGCATTGTTCGTTGTTGAATTAGATCTGCTCTCAAACTTTCTAAATGCTATATTTAGCGAATACAGTACAGTACAGATTATTATACTTTTGCTTCAGGTAAAGAAAAAGAAAGCTTCACATGCTGGAATGTATGACATTGCAAGAACAGCAAATAGGCCTATGATACATATTGGTGGCTAAATTCTGGTATGCTCGTTTTCAGAAATTATATTCAGTTTTATTTTATTTTTTGTACTTGTAATGATACAAAATTTTCATGCCATAGACGCACTGATGAGCATTTCCTTCTAGATTCTAGTAGGCTTGACTTGCCGAATACAGAACTGTTTATTCATTTATTTGGTTGATCTTTGCCCAGAGAGGCCAAAAATAATCTAGTACATATTTGTTACTTCCCTCAGGACTGTGCATCCAAGCAAATTCAGTGAGTCATTTGCTGATGGAAGAACTCGACATCTTACGTGTTACTTTTGAAGGCCCTGGTCCCTTTCTTAGCATTACCATTCCTCTCTTCTGTAATTTATCTTCATGTTTGTTTTTTATTGTAAGAAGGAACACTGCACTAACTCTGTCCTCAGTTATTTTAAATTATGCATACAAGATACGTTATTATCATGTTCATAATTAATACACTGTCAAGAAAATATCTTATTCACTTTGATTTACCTTTCTCAAAGATGAAATAAGGCCTTGTTTGGGTAATAAGGAATTGTTAGATATTTTCAAATATTTCATTCCCATTCCTCCAGTTTTTTTTTTTTTTTAAATACTTTTTTTCATTTTATAAATATTTATAATTCGATTTTCTTAAATTAATATTTATTATAGTTTAATTTCAAGGAACGTTCCAAATCAATCGAGTTTTTAGAAAGCCTAAATATTCCTGCATGCTGTAACATCTCCCCTTCATGCACTGGATGATCAAATCTGCATCTGTAGAAACTGATCATTATGAAGGAGAAAAGGTAAGAGACAGTAGTGCAACTTCAAAGTCCGATAGAAGCAAATCAAAAGTAATTAATGGTAATGAATTTTGTTGACTGCATGCAATCAGATTATCTGATATTTAAGAGAAAATCTATCATACACGTACGGCCAAACTACCACTTTGATAGTTTATGATGCAAATTGAAATCTTTAGTGGTTCGGGCCTGGATACGCAAATTATAATCTCTCTTTAATTTTATGTACAATGCTAGTCACACGCTGGGAGCTACTGCTCGCTTTATTTTTTGTTTTTTTCTTACTTCATGATTAAAGAAATATTTTTTAATAATATTATGAATTTTTTAAGAATAAATATATTTAAAAGTTTAAAAAAAATACATATAAAAAAAGAAAAAAAACACTAAAATAACTAGCGATGGCTCTTAGGAAGCTATCAACGGTGGTTGTAGTATTTTGTTTTTCTGTAATCTTTTAAGGAAAATAATACTTTCACCATTGGTTTTTAGCGCTCAGTGTTATTGTTGAAATTTTTAATTTTTCTTTTTACTTAATGATTAAGAAAATATTTCTTAATAATATTGTATTTTTTTTTTTAAATATTTAAAATTGTTAAAATATAGATATAAAAAAAACAACAAAACAAAAAAGATGAATTATGCCTAACGGTAGCTCCCAGCAGGTCGAAATCTTTCTTAATTATCCAAATGTTGGTCAAAATTTTTTCCTCTCACTTTCTCACATTTTCAATGTTTTTTACTCCACTTTCTCAAACAAACTTATGGGTTCTTTAGTGTTGGAGTTTCTTTTCTTGCCTGTGAATCTCATCATTATGTGGGCATGAGTTTTCTCTGTCTCTCTTCTCAATTGAAACTCTTTGGATTTTTAGAAGCTGTGTAGAAAACTCAAATGTATAATATGGGTTACCCTTCATTAGAAATAATGGGATCAATAGACATGCATCAACTTGGATGAAACCAGCCATCAATTCAGACGAAATAAACATTATATAATATCTGTTTAGATCTAAAAAAAAGTTGGTGATAAGACGATTTAACTGTTAACAAACACCAAATTGGACGAAACAATTATTATGTAATATCTATTTGAATAAAAAAAATGGTGATGAGACGATTTAACAAATAGAAACAAGTGAGATCTTAGAGATCTTTACACCGATGCATTGAGGCGGCATGAGTGAAACCAAATTTATGTTAAAAAATTGTGTTAATAAACTTGGTGATTTTGGTATGCAACTCTCACGAGTTTGTCAATTGAATGGTGATTTTATATGTTGGTCTATTTATGTAAATAATGGTGTTTTTAATTAGGTGTTGTTTAGAATTTATTTTTAAAGAGCTTTTATTTAATGAATTGTTACTATTATATGCTTCTGCAAAGAGATTTCAGGATTTTTTTTCCTCTAACTAGACTCTACGTACAAGGGCTAGTGTATACATATGTATGTATGTGTGTGTGTGTATATATATATATATATATATATATATATATGTAGGTCGGACACTCCAGCAGTTCACTCTTATAAATGAAGACACCAGAGCTACAAAGCTTTATCGTTACTTGACAAAACAGTGCCTGTTTACTTCGTGAGGAAGTGCTGTAGGTTCCCCCACTTCAAAATTTACCCATGTCCACATACACAGCCACCCATTCATTTACATACATATATATATATATATATATATATATGTATATGTATGTTTGTAAGTAGATTCCCCTTCCCCAGTTTCCAAGAGATCATCAGACTTTAGAATATTTACAATATAATTGTTCTGAAACAACGCCATAAATCAGGTAACAAAAAGGAATCAGTTTGAAGGATTCTTTTAGGATGATTTTCTTTCATAAATCCTAGCAAGCCTATGATCTATCAACTTAGTTCTTAATAATAATAATAATAATAATACAACATTATTATCTTAAACAGTGATGTAGTCCTGCAGAGTGATACGGTTGTTGTAAAAAAAAAGGATAATTGCAACTTTGGATACTCTTTCATGCCAAAATTCAAAAACCAAAATGACCCAGACACCCTCACCAAGTTTCAAGATTACTTACTTTATCATACCATAAAAGACTTTTAGTGTCAGGATGTTGTATTGTTGTTGAGGTTAGTACTTACAAAATTTATATAAATATATATATAAAGCCTCCAAGTCAAACTTGTAGTGAATATCCTAATCCAACATCTTTTTTGCTTTTAACTTTGGGAAAGATTTGAGCATCCTAAGAGTGAACTCAACAAAGATAACCTCCAAAAAAAAAAGGTCATTGATTACAAACCTCTCCTCATTTCTTAATATAAAGTTGTTAATCCTCCACTTGCTTCAAAGTTGGTGCCTTTGTGCTTGGAGCCACATTTAGACCATGTTTGCTCTGATATTTTGAGAACATATTTTGGTTTTACATCCTGAAAATAATATGTTTTGTTCTGCATTCTGAACTCTGTGAAAATGCTCATGTCTATATATTAGTATATGTTCTCTGCTTACTGAGTTGTTGATTACTCGCTCTCTTATCTCCACAATATCTTCAAATGTTTTAGATGTTTCAGTTGAAGTTTAAGAATAGGGACACATGAGTAAGACTATGTGAGCATAGTGGATTAAGTGCAAAGAGGGTATATTGGTTGACGGAGAATTTTATTCAGTAGTTTTGTTTTACTCTGTTGACTTGATATTTTGGAAGGTTGAATTTTATTTTGAGACTTGGTGGTGTTCTTAGTTAATTATTTTGGGAGTAAATAGTTTAAAATAATGAGATTTATGTGCAATTGAGAAATTAGAGTTTACATCTATACTGTGGGATACGATTTTAGGTGACAAGAAGTAACTTTCCGACTCATTCGAGACCAGGGCATTACAATTTTAATCAAGGCTCAAAATCAGGTAAGGATTGATTCAATGAATCAGGAGATCCAACAATTGAATCAAGCGATGACAATTTTGAATAGGTTATTTTAATATTGAAAAAAATAATTAAAAATCATATATAATATAATTCAAGCATTTAATATCATGTATAAAAGAATATAAAATAATTTCATCAACTAGTTTCAATAAAAATATGATATGATCAGTCTAGATTGTTTTAACAAACATGTAATTTATGTATTTAATTTCAATTGTCAATAATTTTTTTTGCCTCATATACAAAGAAGATAAAGATTATTAAGTTATAAACACATAGCAAATGTAGTATTTTATGCACAACGACCAACTTAATACAAAAAATACTCATTCATCTCTTAATTTCTTTTGTCTACCTAAAAAAATAAAGAATTACATGTTTTATTTTTAAATATTTTTATGATTTTTAACAAATACAATGATGAAAAAAGTAAATATATAATTAGTTCTACCGTATTTTTGTGCAAGAAATTAAAAAAAAAAAATCAGTTGTTAGGCAACTTAAAATAAATACAATTTGAATTGGCTAGAATCAGCTCAAATCAATTAGAATATATCTAAATTGGTCAATTGAAATGATTCAATAAACGATTCAAAAAGTTCACTAAAATCGGTTAATTTCCTGACCGATTCAATTTGAATCAACTTGAATCGATTCGTATTTTGGGAGCCTTAATTTCAACTCTCTCATTTCATGCTCCTTTTCGTTTTCCAAATAATTTTATAAGAAAAATTTTACTCATCATTTTTATATTATATATTATATATACTTTTTATCTTTTTATTTTTTTTTCTTAATAAATATATAGTGTAGAAATAATGAGTAGAAGAATTAAATTAATTTATCAAAAATAAAAAGTAAGTATAGTATGTAGTGCGTAAACAAAACTCATTTCATTATCCCGTTTACTTAGGTCGGTGTTTTTTCTGAGTACAAATTGCAATTGTTTTAAAATTTTAGATTATATTTAAACGTTGAAATGATTTGAAATGATCTATGATGAATGATAATAAAAAAATAATAATAATAAATTACCAAACATAACCTCGTGATTCGAGCAGAGTAATTTTGGTCCATTAAAGGAGAAGTACAGTAATCAATGAGCCTAATGATGAGGCCACATCCATACGAATTGACCAGGGGTATTTTAGTCTTGACATAAAGTGGTTGACTCCAGCATATATTGCTTGTACAGTGTACTTGGCGCTGCTTCAAATTAAAAAACAAAAAATTATAACTGTGTTATGTGATAATACAGCAGATGCTCCAACTCAGCTGAGAAACGATCATGGGCTTTCAATTACATTATCAACATTTATTTTAATCTTAATACTTATTTGAAAAAACCTTTTATTTTCATCATTTTTCTAAGAAATTTTAAATTATTTTTCTTTTATTTTTAAGGGTAGTCCAAATTATAAAAGAGTAAAATGGTCAATGGTGTATTCACTTTTCGAGGCAGCATCTAGGGTCTTGTGCGTTGAGTCCGGCTATCGAGAGGACAAGGAATCCAAAGGAATTGTGCCATTTTTTATTGTTCGACTGTACTATTTTTAACTGAGTTGGATTTAAATTTAGATATTTTTTAACATTTAAATATTTAATTTTTAAGTTATTAAATTTATATCAATTTAAAATTTTTTTATATTAGAGATTTATAATTTTTTTTTAACTCAATACCTATTTATACGTAAAATTTATAATTTTTTTTTAACTTTTTATAAATACATCTAAACTCATATTAATATTTAAACATATCTAAACTTATTTTAGGTTGATCCTATAAAATTCACTCTATCATCTCAACTCATTACTGTTTATAAAGAACTCAACTCAACTCAACATCTAAATCTAACCTAAATTAAAAGTATTTTTATTAAATTATTTTATAAATATATTTTTAATTTAAAATATAATTTTATAAAGATATGTAAAAATGATTATGTATTCATTATTTTTCAAATATCGAAGAGAATGTATGAAACTCGAATATCATTGCCAAAAAATAACAACGCCACATCATGAAGAAGTTTTATTTGTTGATTAATTAGCATAAAGCTTAGTAAATGCAAAAACCCAAATTTAATTTTCATTAGTTGTCATAAATGCTCATTCCATAGAAGTTCATTCATAATTAATGTAAAATTCATGCAACTTTTGTTTGTTATAATAGCCTTAATTTGGATGTCTTAACTTTATGATGGCATGTATATTAGACATATAGTTAATGTGTAATTCTACATAAAATCATAAAGTGCGTAAGTACTGCGTAATTATTATTAAAAAATTAATTTTTATTTTCTTGTGAATCTCATATTCAATTATTTTTTTAAAAGAGATTATACAGTATTTATACACTCCAAGACTCTTAATATCATTTTTCGACACGTAAAATGCCATGGATGGTCAAGGCAGTCACGGCCAGCCCCACTACGATCTGTACATTCCCTTAATAGAAAATGAAGTACTTTAGGTTCTTAATTTCCAGCCATTAGTTCAAAGAGTTTCAAGTCATGCAATCTTTCTGGACGCCGGTGATCAGCTTGACCAAAACTTTAAAGATATGTTCTTTAAAAGAGCATATGATAAAGCTAGAGAAGGAAGGATTAGCATTGAATTTTGCTTCATTTAGGGTGAGTTTGGATGTTGAAGTGAGTTGAGTTGAGTTGAGTTGAGATAATAAAATATTATTAGAATATTATTTTTTAATATTATTATTATTTTAAAATTTGAAAAAATTAAATTATTTATTATATTTTATATTAAAATTTAAAAAAATTATAATAATAAATTAAGATGAATTAAGAATAATTTATGTTTCAATCGAAGCCTTAATAGATCAGGTTGAGTAGAAATCATCAAAGTTTAGTACATTATCCTTTTCTTAATGGTAGACTCGAAACTTTATTTATATTTCTGAAGAAAAAGACAACTAAAACAATTCAACTCTCTTGAGGTGACAATTTTCATTATGATTTTTTCTTTTTATATATGAGTTAACACGGGTTACAACGCAATAATCGTAATGTACTAATCATAGTGTACAATATATTTTAAATCTATGCAAATAAAAATGATATTAATCAAAGGAGGAAAATTGATATTCATTATCTTTTAACCATTACTATTTGATATGATATTAAATAATAAAAATAGTTTTTTTAATCATTTAACCTCATGTTAGAAATGAATAAAAAGATAGTAATTAAAAAGATAATAAAGAGTAAAGAATATTACTACAAACAATTATAAAGTGTCTTAGTATCATGTAATTACTTTGAGAAAAAAGAATAATTTATTATAAAAAAATTAATTTTTTTATATAAATTTATATTTATTTATTTATTTAAAATAATTATATAGCGCTTGCTCCCTCAAATGATAATAAAAAAGATAGCTTTTACACGAGACCAGCCGATTCTTTGACTTTTATGCATATGGGGGAGTGTTGGTCCCACCTCCAGCACAGAGAAGCAAACTCTAAATAATTTATTTTAAGAAAACGAAAAATTAATTAATAAGAGAAATAAAAATAGGCAGCATTTACATATTCGGTTTATGAAAGTCAATACCCTTTCTCACTGTTTGTTGAGGGCAGTAAGCGTCCCAGATTGGAGAGAGAGAGAGAGAGAGAGATAGAGAGGGAGGGGTCAATGAGATAGACAGAACAGAGTGGAGTTTTATTTTATTTCTTTTATAAGAGAGTGGAGTTTTATGATTTATCGTAACCGGGTATGTTTTGCATTTATTAATTAGTTATTATCGAAGTAAATGGGAAGAGCATATGTTGTGGTGGGTTCTTTTGCTTTTAATTGCATTATAGAGAGAGAGAGAGAGAGAGAGAGAGTTCTTTGTTTGAGCTCTGTCAGGTGTTTGGTGGTTTTGACCCTGCTTATTTCTGGTCTGTGTTCATTTTTTTCCAGGGAAGCACTTCTTCTTCTTCTACGTTCTTTAACAATTGTCTTGTGAATTTTTGGGATCTGGGTTGCAGGATTTGAGCATTGAAGTCTCGATCTTTCTTTGGTTTTCTTGGAATTGTATTTTTGTTGCGGAGTTTTACCTGAGAATGGTCTAATTTTGTGGTTTGGAGTTGAATTCAAAATTTTCTCGCATTTCTTTGGTATTGGAAATTGAGATCCTGGAATTTCTGGGGTCATCCGAATTGCTTTGATGCATTTGGCCATATGGAAACCCATTTCCCAATGCGCAGCTCTGATTCTGGACAGGAAGAGCAGCGGTAGAAGAAAAGATGGGTCTGATTCATCTCTTAAGAACAAGAAAAACTCATCGGTTCTCAAGAAATTGCAAGAGAACAAGCTCAGGGAGGCTCTCGAAGAAGCTTCCGAAGATGGATCTCTCTTCAAATCCAAAGATATGGAGGAATCCGAGTCGCTGGCCAACCAGGACGAGAGTTTGGGGCGCTCGCGCTCGCTCGCGAGGCTCCACGCGCAGCGTGAGTTCCTCCGAGCAACTGCCCTCGCTGCCGAGCGCACATTCGAGTCCGAGGATGCCATTCCAGACCTCAACGAGTCTTTCTCAAAGTTCCTAATCATGTACCCGAAGTACCAGTCTTTGGAGAAGATCGATCAACTGAGGGCTGAAGAGTACTCGCACTTGTCCCCAAAGGTATGCCTTGATTACTGTGGGTTTGGTTTGTTCTCGTATGTTCAGACTCTTCACTACTGGGAGTCCTCCACGTTTAGCTTATCAGAAATTACTGCAAATTTAAGCAATCATGCTTTGTATGGGGGTGCTGAGAGAGGGACTGTTGAGCATGACATAAAGACTAGAATTACTGATTATTTGAACATCCCTGAGCATGAGTACGGTCTAGTTTTTACAGTGAGTAGAGGATCTGCGTTTAAATTGCTGGCCGAGTCGTACCCTTTTCATACCAACAAAAAGTTGCTGACAATGTTTGATTATGAGAGCCAGTCTGTGAATTGGATGGCTCAGAGTGCTAGGGAGAAGGGTGCTAAAGTGTATAGTGCATGGTTCAAATGGCCAACCCTGAAATTGTGCTCCACTGATTTGAGAAAGCAAATTTCTAGTAAGAGGAGGAGGAAGAAGGATTCTGCAGTTGGTCTTTTTGTGTTTCCTGTTCAGTCTAGAGTTACTGGGGCCAAGTACTCGTACCAATGGATGGCACTAGCACAGCAGAACAATTGGCATGTCTTGCTTGATGCTGGGTCATTGGGTCCCAAGGACATGGATTCCCTTGGGTTGTCCCTATTCCGACCGGATTTCATTATCACATCATTTTACAGGGTATTTGGTTATGACCCAACTGGTTTTGGATGCCTTCTGATCAAGAAATCAGTAATGGGAAGCCTTCAAAGTCAATCTGGGCGTACTGGGGTGGGAATGGTGAAGATTACCCCTGAGTACCCTTTGTATCTGAGTGATTCCATGGATTGTCTTGACAGGTTGGCTGGAACTGAAGATGATGAAGTTACTGAAAATGGTGATAAAACCTCTGAAACACGCCCGGGAACACAGCTACCTGCCTTTTCCGGTGCATTTACATCTGCTCAGGTGAGGGATGTATTTGAGATGGATCATGATAACAGCTCTGACAGAGATGGGACAAGCACCATATTTGAGGAAACCGAGAGCATTTCGGTTGGGGAGGTGATGAAGAGCCCGGTCTTCAGCGAAGATGAGTCATCAGACAACTCGCTGTGGATCGATTTGGGTCAGAGTCCATTGGGATCTGAAACAGCAAGCCAATTGAATAAACAGAAAGTGGCCTCTCCCTTACCACCCTTTTGGTTTACTGGCAGGAAGAACCACAAACGGCTATCTCCATTACCCTCTTCCAAGATACATGGAAGCCCTATATACGATGACAAGGTGGTAAACCTCGTGCCTTATGAAGACCGCAATGTGCTATCATTTGATGCTGCTGTCCTGTCAGTTTCCCAAGAACTGGACCGTGTGAAGGAGGTCCCTGAAGAAGAACAATTTGCAGAGACAAACCACACTTCACAAAATGGTAGAAAGCGTTTAGATCATGTTCAGGAGATCCAAGAAGAACCTGAGACCAGCAAACCCCTTCCTGCTGGGGCTTTGTTCAATTCTGCAGTGAATGGATCCTGTGTGAACATATCAACTTCTGCCTGTCAGCATCGCAGCCAAGAGAATGGCTCAACCTCTGAAATTTTTCAGGAGGTAAAAGAGAGTGCCATAAGAAGAGAAACTGAAGGTGAATTTAGGTTGTTGGGGAGAAGGGAGGGGAATAAATTTACTGGTGGTAGATTTTTTGGTTTGGAAGAGAATGAATCGTCAAGCAGGGAGAGGAGGGTATCTTTCAGCTTGGAGGACAATCATAAAGATAACCTGAGCCATACATTGGAGACAGGAGAAATCTCTGTGACCAGCCTGGATGATGAAGAGCAGAGCAGCGATGGTGAATATGCTGATGGGCAAGACTGGGACAGGAGGGAACCTGAGATAGAATGCAGGCATCTTGATCATGTTAACATGTTAGGTCTCAATAAAACCACCCTCAGGCTGCGGTTTTTGATCAATTGGCTTGTAACCTCATTACTGCAACTTAGATTACCTGGTTCAGATGGGGATGGCTGCACGAATCTTGTTCAAATATATGGCCCGAAAATAAAATACGAGAGAGGTGCAGCTGTGGCTTTTAACGTGAAGGGCAAAAACATGGGGCTAATCAATCCAGAAGTTGTTCAGAAGCTGGCTGAAAGAGAAGGTATCTCTCTTGGCATTGGCTTCCTTAGTCACATAAAGATTTTAGATAGCCCGAGACATCAACGGGGTAGTTTGAATTTTGAAGATACAACGCTGTGCAGGCCTATGGAAAATGGTCGACATGATGGAGGAAAGGGCAGATTCATACGGGTTGAAGTTGTTACAGCTTCTCTAGGTTTTCTAACTAACTTTGAGGACGTTTACAAGTTGTGGGCTTTTGTGGCAAAGTTTCTTAACCCAACATTTATCAGAGAGGGTAGCCTTCCAACGGTTGAAGAAGGTTCTGAGACATAGGACCATATGTGTATCAATGGCTTTTTTTCTATTTTCAATATAGTTGAATGCTTTTAGCTGGGAAATTTCTTCAGAAGGATCTCCCTCAAAAGTGAAAGATTCAGAAGCCTAAAAAAGGATTGGAAGGCCCCAGCAAGGATCAGAAGGTAATCATTTATGCACGATCAAATACCAGTGCTGGAGCTATTCCTCAGGACTGCTCAGCACATGTGGGTGAATTTGTTAGTTCATGTTTGTTGTTACTCGGAATTCCGTTTTTCAACTGCTGGGTTCTGTAGAGTTGGCTTTAGAAACTCATGTCTTACAAGGAAGTCACAGTAAACATGAAGTGGGCACAATTTCTCCATCGATTACGATCTGCTTTTGCATTACACTACAATATATTTCTCTATGTTTTTAGGTCTGCTATATTAAATTTCTTGGTTCTGTATATAATTAGCTTATTTTTCCAATTGTAGTTTGCAATACCACTCAGTGGCATGTTTGTTTTTCCCTCTCAGGAAAAAAAACTTGAGAGAACTCTGCGAACACAGCTCATCACTGGGAAATTGCAATCTTCCTCCAATACCCATCTTGTTCAGTTGTCTAAATCGTGTTTCAGGTCAAAGGCAACTAGTAAAATAGATGTGTTTCAGGTCACAGTTTTATGTTACTGACAAAGTTGGATTTAACTTTGTTCCTTGGAGGGAATAAAAATAGAGGAATATTCTAATTAGACCGGGCATACTCGACCACCTAGAAAGCATGATCTGATGTTAACAGGAAATAGATATTCCTTGCATAATGCGAAGAGCATTATCAAACTGGAAAAGTGAAAGTAATCAAAAGATTGACTAGTTTCAATGTACGTTACATGTTTTAGTGAGCTACTCAGATCTAGTGTGTAATAATTAGGCAATGCTTTTCTTTTTCCCATGATGGAAGTTTTAGCTGAATTACTTTGCATTTTATTTACAATACAAATCTAGAATGCACTTTACTTGTTATAATCGGTTGGCTTAAGAGACCCTCTTCGCCGTGGTGCTGATGATCATGAGCTCAAGGAAATAATTGGGGCAAATTATTATCCGATAGTTTATGATCATGAGCTCCAGCAGATCACTCTTATAGATGTAGACACCAGAGCGACAAAGCTTCATCGTGTCTTCTTACTTGACAAAACAAAACCTGTTTACTTCGTGAGGAAGTGCTGTAGGTTCCCCCACTTCAAAATTTACCCATGTCCACATACACAGCCACCCATTCATTTACATACATACATATAGTATGTATGTTTGTAAGTAGATTCCCCTTCCCCAGTTTCCAAGAGATCATCAGATAAAGTTATTTGAAGTGTGTGAAAGAGTTCCTCCACATGAACGATGAATTGAACAGTCAACGGTAAATCATTAGACACAAGTAGGTAAAGAGGTTAAGATGACCATGATGAGTTCAGAGAAGTTCATAGTTCCAACATAGGGTTGTCTGCATTAATCAACATACATGGTAGGAAGGAAGATTTGTAATGTCCAAAGAGAAGACATGACGCATTGTTTAATATGTTTCCTTTAGAATATTTACAATATAATTGCTCTGAAACAACACCATAAATCAGGTAACAAAAAGGAATCAGTTTGAAGGATTCTTTTAGCATGATTTTCTTTCATAAATCCTAGCAAGCCTATGATCTATCAACTTAGTTCTTAATAATAATAATAATAATAATAATAATAATACAACATTATTATCTTAAACAGTGATGTAGTCCTGCAGAGTGATACGGTTGTTGTAAAAAAAAGGATAATTGCAACTTTGGATACTCTTTCATGCCAAAATTCAAAAACCAAAATGACCAAGACACCCCCATCAAGTTTCAAGATAACTGACTTTACCATACCATAAAAGACTTTTTGTGTAAGCATGTTGCATTGTTGTTGAGGTTAGTACTTACAAAATTTTTATAAAAAAAAAAGGCCTCCAAGTCAAACTTGTACTGAATATTGATCTAATCCAACATCTTTTTTGCTTTTAACTTTGGGAAAGATTTGAGGATCCTAAGAGTTAAGAGTTAACTCAACAAAGATAACCTCCATTTAAAAAAAAAAAAAAAAAGTCATTGATTACAAACAGAGATCAGTCCCCTCTCCTCATTTCTTAATATAAAGTTGTTAACCTCCACTTACTTCAAAGTTGGTGCCTTTGTGCGTGTAACCACATTTAGACCACATTTACCCAGGCCAGTTGCACCGCTGCTTGCCTCCATCTCACGCTGTTACGCCACACCTTAGTCACATAAACCCACCCCTGTATTTCTACTCGGAAGCAGAGCAACCTCCCATAAAAAATGAACCAACTGCCCAACAAGCCACGTTGTTAGTGCCCTTCACACTCACCCCCACCGCATGCTCCTCCACGCCAACAACCTCTTCTCCACCGTGAATCACCATGGAAACGAAGCGCACGACCCAACTCATGCACAAAGACCTCTGTTTTAGGCAAGCCGAAACAGAGCCACATCACTCAAACCGAGAGCAAGCTGCACGTCTCCTCGCATGCCACCATGCATCACCGAGCGACACCACCGTGGATGAGCTTCTTCCACCACCCAAGACCTTCTCCGTTATCACCATCGAAAGCCACCAGGGTCCCTGTTTATAGGAAGCGAAATAGAGTGGTTTTTCTAGCTCCTCCGCCCTGCACTGCCTTGCACCACCGGACGCAACCCAGCCACGAGATTTCACGTAGAAACGGCCGCACATAGAAGCCGACCACCTTGGAAGCCACAGCCCCGCCGCACGGTTCCAACCCTCTCTCTGGATAAGTTCCCGGCGCAAGCCTTTCTCTACGTAATTTTAAATGTTCTTCCCCCCGTGGTGCATATATATTACGGGTTTTGTAATTTAGATGGGTTATGAGTTGAGTTGTTAGTGTTATGGGTATCGGGTTGCACATAACTAAGAAATATCAAAGAGTATTTCGGGTTTGCACGTAGGGGATCTATGATATAGTTAAAGCCCGGACATATGTACAGATCAAGAAATTGCAGAGTTGTGCAATTTTTAAAGAACTATATGGTCCTATGGATGTTAATGATTTGGGGAGTGATGAAATTTTAGAATTAATGCGAATTTAGGTGTATGATGGTTTTAAAATTGATGAAAAATAGGTCATTAATGTTTCAGATTTTATTTTTAATTACAAGAACGTTCTTAAGTAGTAATTTACATGCATTTGGAAATTGATGCAACTTACGGGCTTCTTTATAGGAAATGATTGATATTCCTCTGATATTATTGTGAGAAAATTCAGAGAAGTAGTTCAATTAAGCAAGATTCATATGTTACACTTTGCAAAAAAAGAGATGGATTATGGTTGATTTATGAAAAATATGCATGTTTTGTTATGAAAAGAAAATTAAAAAAAATCTCGGTTAATTTATTCTGCATAACTAATTGTATCTGAATAAGAAAATTGAAAGATATTTTTGTCATGATTGTTGTAGACATGAGCAAATTTTTAACATTGTGTTTCTGAATTGTACAAAAAAAATGATTACTAAAATCTAAAAGTTTGTGCATGATTTTATGAAGATGCTCTGATTCTATTTTTAGATATGTGAGAATGATCTGAATCTGTGTTTGTGTTCTGTTTTGATATGATATGGCATCTGAAAACCTTTGGCATGATATTCTGATTTTGTATCTGACTCTGATTCTACTCTGCTCTGGTCTTACCACGAGTGTAAAACTGTGGTCTTTGCTTGGGTTAGTACCAATTCTCTGTCTCAGAGTGCACTTACTTTGGAAATAAAATAGTTTTCTGTGTGGTTTTTCCTATATGCACACTTAGGGCTTCGAAAATAATAAGGGGCCACATCTGTCTCTGCCCGGTTTGGCCACGAGGGATAGCACAACCCTACTATGGGGGTTAAGTATGATCTTTGTTCTGATACGATATGACATTAGATGATATGATGATGATGCTTAGTTATGTTGTGCCAAATGACTTTTGAATATTAATATTTGAATTGTTGTTCTAATATTTTGAGAACATATTTTGGTTTTGCATCCTGAAAATAAAATCTTTTGTTCTGCATTATGAACTCTGTGAAAATTCTCATATTTACATACTAGTATATGATCTCTGGTTACTGAATTGTTGATAACTCATCCCTTATCTTAATATTTTCAAATGTTTTGGATGTTTCAGTTGAAGTTCAAGAATAAGGATATGGAAAAGGCTATGTGAACATAATGGATTAAGTACAAAGAGGGTATATTGGTTGTTGGAGAATTTTATTTAGTAGTTTTGCTTTGCTATGTTGACTTGATATTTTGGAAGGTTAAGTTTTATTTTGAGACATGGTGGCGTTCTTAGTTAATTATTTTGGGAGTAAATGGTTTAAAATAATGAGATTTATGTGCAATTAAGAAATTGAAGTTTACATTTGCACCGGGGGATACAATTTTAGGTGATATGAAGTAACTCTCCGACCTATCTGAGACTGAGGATTACAATTTTAATCAAGACTCAAAATCAGGTAAGGATCGATTCAATGAATCAAGAGATCCAACAAATTGAATTGGTCGATGAAAATTTTGAATACGTTATTTTAATATTGATAAAAATGATTAAAAATCATATATAAACAATTCAAGTATTTAACATCATGTATAAAAGAGTATAAAACAATTTTATTGACTAGTTTCAATAAAAATTTGATATGAGTTTAGATTGTTTTAACGGACATGTAATTTATGTATTTAATTTCAATTGTCAATAAATTTTTTGCCTCATATACAAAGAAGATAAAAAATTATTACGTCATAAACACATCGCAAATGTTGTATTTTATGCACACCGACCAACTTAATACAAAAAATACTCATTCATCTCTTAATTTTTTTGTCTACCTAAAAAAATAAAGTATTACTTGTTTTATGTTTAAATTTTTTTTATGATTCTTAATGAATACAATGATGAAAAAGAAAATATATATTTAGTTCTATTGTATTTTTGTGCAAGAAATTAAAAAAAAAAAACTCAACTGTTAGGCAACTTAAAATAAATACAAATTGAATTGATTGGAATCGATTCAAATCGATTAGAATATATATGAATTAGTCTAAATCGGTCAATTGAAATGATTAAAAAATATCACTAAAATCCGTTGATTTCTGATCGATTCAATTTGAATCAACTTGAATCAATTCGTTTTTTTGGAGCCTTAATTTCAACTCTCTCATTTCATGCTCTCTTCCGTTTTTTAAGTATTTTTATAAGAAAAAATTTACTCATCATTTTTAGCACCTCACACCACACATTACACATAATTTTTTTTTTCTTGATGATTATGTGATGTATGGATAATGAATAGAAAAACTTAATTAGTTTAGCAGAAATAGAACAAATATATATATATAAAAAAATAATTGTAGCGTGGTATGTGAGATGATGAATAACAAAACTCATTTTATAAATATGAGAAATTTTATGTATTAATTACTATTTATTTTTACACCTATACTTATAATTTTTTTTATAGGGCGTAGGATGATGAATAATAATTAATAAAAATGGTGTTTTTTTATAAATATATATAGTAGAAGTGTTCATTACCTCGTTTACTTATTTTGGTGTTGTTAAACAAAAGTTTTAAAATTTTAGGTTATATTTAAATGTTGAGATAATTTTAAAAGATTTATGAGTAATAATAAAAAAATAATGAATTACCAAACATAGCCTCGTGATTCGAGCAGAGTAATTTTGGTCCATTGATGGAGAATTACAGTAATCGATGAGCCTAATGATGACGCCACAACCACGTGAATTGACCAGGGGCATTTTAGTCTTGAGCTTGAAATGGTTGACTGCAGCATATCATGCTTGTACAGTGTACTTGGCGCTGCTTCAAATTAAATAATAAAAAATTACAACTGTGTTCTGTGATAATGCAGCAGATGCTCCAACTCAGCATAGAAACGACAATGTCCTTTCAATTATATTATCAACATTTATTTTAAGAGTAAGATTAGCGTGAAATGTCGTACAGTTGTTTGAAAAAAAATAAAATTTATTATTAAAAAATTAATTTTTTAATATAATTTTATATTTATTAAATTTTTTTAAATAATTATACGATAGTTACTCACTCATTATTATAATTATTATTTCTCTTATTTTAATATTCATTATTATTTGAAAAATGTAAAATGCAATGGTCAATGGTGTATTCTCTTTTCGAGGCAGCATCTAGGGTCTTGTGCGTTGAGTCCGGCTATCGAGGACAAGGAATCCAAAGGGCGTGTGCTTTTTTTTTTTTTTTTTTAAATTATTATAAAGACATGTAAAAATGATTATGTGACTATTATTTTTCAAATATTGAAGAGAATATATGAAACTTATAGCATTGTCAATAAATAACAACACCACATCATGAAGAATTTTTATTTGTTGATTAATTAGCATAAAGCTTAGTAAATGCAAAAATCCAAATTTAATTTTCATTAGTTGTCATTAATGCTCATTCCATAGAAGTTCATTCATAATTAATGTAAAATCCATGCAGCTGTTGTTTGTTATAATAGCCTTAATTTGGATGTCTTAACTTTATGATGGCATGTATATTAGACATATAGTTAATGAGTAATGTCACTTATAATTATAGAGTGTGTAACCGTCATGCAATTATTTTAAAAAGAGTGAGGTAATCTTAAAAAATTAGTTTTTTTTTTTTTTATGTAGATCTCATATTTATTTATTTTTTTTTAAAAAAAATTACGCAACATTTATGCATTCAACTATTGTAATATCATTAGACAGTTATGCCTAATAGGAAAGAACCCATTTTGGATTTTTGTTTAGGCTGCTTGCTTGACGTATAATGGCCAACTTGGCCTTTTTTTTTTCCCTCTCTCTCTCTCTCACTCTCTCACTTGCCTTGCATGCTACCCCTCCCCTCCACTCACTCAGCTCTCTCTCACTTGCCCCGCGTGAGATCCCTCCCCTGCCCAGTGAAACGTCTCCCCTGCCCAGTTCATCTCCAAGTATATCTTCAATTTTTTTTGGGTCATTTTTTTTTAAACAATTTTACTTTGTTTCTGGAATTTGTTTTGAAATTTGTTTGTGTTTGAGACTCATCGTTGAGTTTTGTTGTAGACTAATGAGATGGTTTTCTAAGTACCAAGTGCTCGACAGAATGCCACAACAGTTTTATCTTTACATATTAAAGATTTTAATGATCCGATGCCACGTTCACAAAAAGGTAGTTGCTCATTAGAATATGAGTTTTTTTTAGCACCATTGTTTTTTTTTGTTTTTGTTTTAATAATCAAGTATAATTTAAAAATAAATGAAATAAGAAATAACAAAATTGAAGATAATAATTTAGCTATACACGTCTATAATATGTTGAATCGTAAATAAATTAAAAAAAAAGTAACCTATTGTAATGAGCAACTACATTTTTGTGAATGAACAATGGCGCTAAAAAAGAACTTCTATTGTAATGAATAACTACATTTTTGTGGAAGTGGTGTCGGATTATTTAAACCTTTAATATGCAAAGAAAAAACTGTTGTGGCATTCTGTCGAGTACTTGATGCTCAGCCAATCACCTCATTAGTCTAAAACGAAACTTAACAATGAGTCTCAGTCACAAACAAGTTCCGAAACCACTACAAACAAATTTCAGAAATAAAGTACAATTGTTTCGAAAAAAATATCTAAAAAAATTGTAGATTTATCTTGGAAAAAATTCTTTCTGAGTACTTTAAAGAAGCCAAACTAGGTGATAGGAGATGGAGATGGACACGCGGGGTAGGGGAGATGGAGATGGAGACGAACTGAGTGAGGGGAGGGGAGGGGAGGGGAGGGGTAGCAGGAGGTGCAATTGAGCTGTGAGAGAGAGAAAAAAAAAAAAAAAAAAGAGGGCTAAATGGTCTTTAAACATCAAGCGGGCAGCCTAAAGGCCCTAAACGAGAACGCAAAACGGATTTTCTAACATTTTCCATGCCTAATATGTCATGGATGGTCAAGGAGTTCTGGCCAGCCCCGCTTCACCAAACATTCTTGAATAGGAATGCGGTAGACATTTTTCTCGGGGGAGACTGCATGCTAACTAGTTGGCTGCCATTTGAAAACCCTAATTGTAAGGGAAACGCAAGAGAATTCACTATGATCTGCACATTCCCTTGATAGAAAATAAAGTACTTTAGGTTGTTAATTTCCAGCCATTAGTTCAAAGAGTTTCAAGTCATACAATCTTTCTGGAGGCCGGTGATCAGCTTTGACCAAAACTCTAAAGATATGTTCTTTAAAAGAGCATATGATAAAGCTAGAGAAGGATGAGCATTGAATTTTGCTTCATTTAATAGATCAGGATGAATTGAAAGTTGAGTACATTATCATTTTCTTAATAGGAGACTCAAAACTTTATTTATATTCTGAAGAAAAAGACAAGTAAAACAATTCAGCTCCCTTAATCCAATAACAGATTCTAGATGCAGCCAACATCTATAGATATTTGCACTAATTAATTATCAGTTCACACGGGTAATAAGGCAGTAATCGAAGTGGTACTGACCATAGTGTACAATATATTTTAAATCTATAGATGCAAATAAAAATGATATTAATAAAAGGAGGAAAAATGATATTCATTATCTTTTAACCATTATTATTTGATATGATATTAAATAATAAAAATAGTTTTTAATCATTTAAGTTCATGTTAGAAAAGAATAAAAAGATAGTAATTAAAAAGATGATAAATAACAATATTTGTAGAAAGAGGGTAATTTAAAATTAAAATTAAAATTAAAATTAAAATATACCTGACAATGAGGTGCTTAAATAGTAAATAAAAAAAAAAAAAGTGGTTTAGACAAACAATTATCAATAGAAAAAAAAAAAAAAAAAGGAATTATGATAAACATGGAAATATGTTAAGGTCAAACATACGAGGGGAGAAGAAAAACCTAGAAGCAATTACACTAGGGTTGCCTAATTGGACAGAAAACAGCTTTTACACGAGGCCAGCTGATTCTTTGACTTTTATACATGTGGTTGTGTGTTGGTCCCACCTCAGCACAGATAAGCAAACTCTAAATAATTTATTTTAACAAAACGAAAAATTAATTAATAAGAGAAATAAAACTAGGCAGCATTTACATATTCGGTTCGTGAAAGTCAATACCCTTTCTCACTGTTTGTTGAGGGCAGTAAGCGTCGAAGATTGGGGAGAGAGAGAGAGAGAGCCTAGAGAGGTCAATGAGATAGACAGAACAGAGTGGAGTTTTATGATTTATCGTAACCGGGTATGTTTTGGATTAATTAATAAGTTATTATCGAAGTAAATGAGAGAGCATATGTTGTGGAGGGTTTTTTTTTGCTTTTAATTGCATTAACGAGAGAGAGAGAGAGAGAGAGAGAGTTCTTTGTTTGAGCTCTGTCAGGTGTTTGGTGGTTTTGACTCTGCTTATTTCTGGTCTGTGTTCATTTTTTTCTAGGGAAGCACTTTTTCTTCTTCTACGTTCTTTAACAATGGTCTTGTGAATTTTTGGGATCTGGGTTGCAGGATTTGAGCATTAAAGTCTCGATCTTTCTTTGGTTTTCTTGGAATTGTATTTCTGTTGCGGAGTTTTACCCGAGAATGGTCTACTTAGAGTCCTAATTTTGTGGTTTGGAGTTGAATTCAAAATTTTCTCGCATTTCTTTGGTATTGGAAATTGAGATCCTGGAATTTCTGGGGTCATCCGAATTGCTTTGATGCATCTTTCCATATGGAAACCCATTTCCCAATGCGCAGCTCTGATTCTGGACAGGAAGAGCAGCGGTAGAAGAAAAGATGGGTCTGATTCATCTCTTAAGAACAAGAAAAACTCATCGGTTCTCAAGAAATTGCAAGAGAACAAGCTCAGGGAGGCTCTCGAAGAAGCTTCCGAAGATGGGTCTCTCTTCAAATCCAAAGATATGGAGGAATCCGAGTCGCTGGCCGACCAGGACGAGAGTTTGGGGCGCTCGCGCTCGCTCGCGAGGCTCCACGCGCAGCGTGAGTTCCTCCGAGCAACTGCCCTCGCTGCCGAGCGCACCTTCGAGTCCGAGGATGCCATTCCAGACCTCAACGAGTCTTTCTCAAAGTTCCTAATCATGTACCCGAAGTACCAGTCTTTGGAGAAGATCGATCAACTGAGGGCTGAAGAGTACTCGCACTTGTCCCCAAAGGTATGCCTTGATTACTGTGGGTTTGGTTTGTTCTCGTATGTTCAGACTCTTCACTACTGGGAGTCCTCCACGTTTAGCTTATCAGAAATTACTGCAAATTTAAGCAATCATGTTTTATATGGGGGTGCTGAGAGAGGGACTGTTGAGCATGACATAAAGACTAGAATTACTGATTATTTGAACATCCCTGAGCATGAGTACGGTCTAGTTTTTACAGTGAGTAGAGGATCTGCGTTTAAATTGCTGGCCGAGTCGTACCCTTTTCGTACCAACAAAAAGTTGTTGACAATGTTTGATTATGAGAGCCAGTCTGTGAATTGGATGGCTCAGAGTGCTAGGGAGAAGGGTGCTAAAGTGTATAGTGCATGGTTCAAATGGCCAACCCTGAAATTGTGCTCCACTGATTTGAGAAAGCAAATTTCTAGTAAGAGGAGGAAGAAGGATTCTGCAGTTGGTCTTTTTGTGTTTCCTGTTCAGTCTAGAGTTACTGGGGCCAAGTACTCGTACCAATGGATGGCACTAGCACAGCAGAACAATTGGCATGTGTTGCTTGATGCTGGGTCATTGGGTCCAAAGGACATGGATTCCCTTGGGTTGTCCCTATTCCGACCGGATTTCATTATCACATCATTTTACAGGGTATTTGGTTATGACCCAACTGGTTTTGGATGCCTTCTGATCAAGAAATCCGTGATGGGAAGCCTTCAAAGTCAATCTGGGCGTACTGGGGTTGGAATGGTGAAGATTACCCCTGAGTATCCTTTGTATCTGAGTGATTCCATGGATTGTCTTGACAGATTGGCTGGAATTGAAGATGATGAAGTTGCTGAAAATGGTGATAAAACCTCTGAAACACGCCCGGGAACACAGCTACCTGCCTTTTCCGGTGCATTTACATCTGCTCAGGTGAGGGATGTATTTGAGATGGATCATGATAACAGCTCTGACAGAGATGGGACAAGCACCATATTTGAGGAAACCGAGAGCATTTCGGTTGGGGAGGTGATGAAGAGCCCCGTCTTCAGTGAAGATGAGTCATCAGACAACTCGCTGTGGATCGATTTGGGTCAGAGTCCATTGGGGTCTGACACAGCAAGCCAATTGAATAAACAGAAAGTGGCCTCTCCCTTACCACCCTTTTGGTTTACTGGCAGGAAGAACCACAAACGCCTATCTCCAGTACCCTCTTCCAAGATACATGGCAGCCCTATATACGATGACAAGGTGGTAAACCTCGTGCCTTATGAAGACCGCAATGTGCTATCATTTGATGCTGCTGTCCAGTCAGTTTCCCAAGAACTGGACTGTGTGAAGGAGGTCCCTGAAGAAGAACAATTTGCAGAGACAAACCACACTTTACAAAATAGTAGAAAGCGTTTAGATCATGTTCAGGAGATCCAAGAAGAACCTGAGACCAGCAAACCCCTTCCTGCTGGGTCTTTGTCCAATTCTGCAGTGAATGGATCCTGTGTGAACATATCAACTTCTGCCTGTCAGCATCGCAGCCAAGAGAATGGCTCAACCTCTGAAATTTTTCAGGAGGTAAAAGAGAGTGCCATAAGAAGAGAAACTGAAGGTGAATTTAGGTTGTTGGGGAGAAGGGAAGGGAATAAATTTACTGGTGGTAGATTTTTTGGTTTGGAAGAGAATGAATCGTCAAGCAGGGAGAGGAGGGTATCTTTCAGCTTGGAGGACAATCATAAAGATAACCTGAGCCATACATTGGAGACAGGAGAAATCTCTGTGACCAGCCTGGATGATGAAGAGCAGAGCAGTGATGGTGAATATGCTGATGGGCAAGACTGGGACAGGAGGGAACCTGAGATAGAATGCAGGCATCTTGATCATGTTAACATGTTAGGTCTCAATAAAACCACCCTCAGGCTGCGGTTTTTGACCAATTGGCTAGTAACCTCATTACTGCAACTTAGATTACCTGGTTCAGATGGGGATGGCAGCACGAATCTTGTTCAAATATATGGCCCGAAAATAAAATACGAGAGAGGTGCAGCTGTGGCTTTTAACGTGAGGGGCAAAAACATGGGGCTAATCAATCCAGAAGTTGTTCAGAAGCTGGCTGAAAGAGAAGGTATCTCTCTTGGCATTGGCTTCCTTAGTCACATAAAGATTTTAGATAGCCCGAGACATCAACGGGGTAGTTTGAATTTTGAAGATACAACGCTGTGCAGGCCAATGGAAAATGGTCGACATGATGGAGGAAAGGGCAGATTCATACGGGTTGAAGTTGTTACAGCTTCTCTAGGTTTTCTAACTAACTTTGAGGACGTTTACAAGTTGTGGGCTTTTGTGGCAAAGTTTCTTAACCCAACATTTATCAGAGAGGGTAGCCTTCCAACGGTTGAAGAAGGTTCTGAGACATAGGACCATATGGGTATCAATGGCTTTTTTTCTATTTTCAATATAGTTGAATGCTTTTAGCTGGGAAATTTCTTCAGAAGGATCTCCCGCAAAGTGAAAGATTCAGACGCTTAAAAAAGGATTGGAAGGCCCCAGCAAGGATCGGAAGGTATCATTTATGCACCGGTCAAATACCAGTGCTGGAGCTATTCCTCAGGACTCCTCAGCACATATGGGTGAATTGGTTAATTCATGTTTGTTGTTACTCGGAATTCCGTTTTTCAACCGCTGGTTTCTGTAGAGTTGGCTCTAGAAACTCATGTCTTACAGGAAGTCACAGTAAACATGAAGTGGGCACAATTTCTCCATCGATTACGATCTGCTTTTGCATTACACTACAATATATTTCTCTATGTTTTTAGGCCTGCTATATTAAATTTCTTGGTTCTGTATATAATTAGCTTATTTTTCCAATTGTAGTTTGCAATACCACTCAGTGGCATGTTTGTTTTTCCCTCTCAGGAAAAAAAGACTTGAGAGAACTCTGCGAACACAACTCATCACTGGTAAAGATTAGAACCCTTAATTTCTGATCGAACATGGTCGTATACCCATCTTGATCAGTTTTCTAAATCGTGTTTCTGGTCAAAGGCACTAGTAAAATAGATGTGTTTCAGGTCACAGTTTTATGTTACTGACAAAGTTGGATTTAACTTTGTTCCTTGGAGGGAATAAAAATAGAGGAATATTCTAGGTAGACCGGGCATACTCGACCACCTAGAAAGCATGATCTGATGTTAACAGGAAATAGATATTCCTTGCATAATGCGGAGAGCATTATCAAACTGGAAAAAAGTGAAAGTAATCAAAAGCATTGACTAGTTTCAATGTAATGGATCTGTTTTCTCGTTTGTCTTTGTCATAATTGGGCCATAACCATTGAATTTTGTTTCCATGAGAATATAATGGTAGGTTTAATCATTCTGCTTCTTTTTTTCTCCTTTTTGACTTGCGGATTGTGTGTTCTAGGGAAGCTTTAGTGGTCCCTTCGTCAAAGCTGGTAGGGTATGATCATTAGTCATGACACTGTCCAAAACCTGACAGTGAATCGTGATTTATCCAAATTTACCTTTATTGTTTTTCCTTTGGTAGGAATGATTATCCTAAACAAAACCTGCTTCTTCTAGAAAATAAAACGAAACATGCAACCTACCCCGGACAAGCTTTACTTTCAATATGTTTTTATTAAGGTATTTCTTTTATACCATCTTAAAAAAAAAAAAAAAATGATAGTTGTAGTTATAAGTGTGTAAGCGTCGTGTAATTATTTAAAAAGTAAATAAATAAATACGAGATTTATATAAAAAAAATTTAATTTTTGAAGATAGATTTTACTTATTTTTAAAGCGATTGTATGATATTTATGTACTTCATTATTGCAAGTTGCAATTACTCTCTAAAAAATGGGATAAAATATGAGAGAGAAGGGTTTGCTGTTTGACAAAACTGATTTATGCGAGGAAGTATCCTTCTGAGGTGGATATGACATTGTAGTTGTCAGGTGATACAAGATGTAGTTGGCTACTAAAGTAATAGATCTCCAAGATTTTGCATGTCATGATTGTCAGCATCATCAGGAAATACTTGGCTAGAATTGCATTATAGATGATGGGAAAAAGAAGTTTCTGTAATTTAACGTCATTACCATAAAAAATAAAAGATAAAAAAGTCTTCTCGTTACAACTACCACAGAAAGCCCTTCTTGTCATGATACCGTTGGCTGCTCTATAAAAAGCCGAAATGAACCATCAAGTTTTAGGCCAAAAAGCAGGCTTCATATGGCACTGCAACAACCAAAAGAGACTTCCATATCTAATAAAGAATCCTTGCGCTTAGGCCCTGATTGGGTCACATTTATGTCTTGCCAAGATCAACAGAATTGGTACAAGGAAATCTAAGATTCGAATACCGTTATAAGATAAGAAATGCAGTCTCTAATGCTGATTCCTTGCAAGCTTCCCACACACCAAATCTGAAACATGTCAAAATTATAGTGAATGCCCCATTATAACTGTTCAGTCCTTGGCTCATTAAACGTCAAAAGATATATAAGCTATAACAGTTAGGGTAGTCTTTAATGTCCGTTTCTGAGCAACCCACGCTGCTAAGGTCTCATTTTTTAGACCAAAAAGGAACTGAGACTTGGAAAGTTCATGTCAGAGAGATCTGAGAGTAGCGAGGCTGAAGTGGGAGTACAAGTGCTGGATTGTGGTCCGACACATACAAACCCAAGCATCGATCAACGACCTTGATCCGATGTAATCTTCCCATGGAAGCTATCGAGGACTCTCCGGAGTGGAGTTGTCTTCGAAACGGATCATCAGTGGCCATCAAGTTCTTGGTTGAGGTCATCGTATAGAGCGCCACATTTCTTCGAGATAAGAGTATTGACATTGGACTAGTCAAATGCCAATGCATCTTCATACTTTGGCTAGGCATGAATAAAATCTTCTACATTGGACTAACCAAATTACTAAAGCTCAACATATAAGCTATAGTAAATTACCCTAGTTATGTTTGACTAGACACTATTCACTCATCAAAATAATATTTTAATCATTTTCAACAATCATTATATTATCTACCTTAACTATGCCTAGCCAAAGTATGAAGATGCTTGTAAGCATTATCCTCCATCTTATTTAACAATTTTCCATCATTTTCAACAACCATTATAATTCTCCTTCATTATCTGCAAGATGAGAAGCTTGTAAGCATTATCCTCCATCTTATTTAACAATTTAACATTATTATTTTACTTGACATCATGAATTTGTAAAGCTAATTTGTAACGATCGAGCCCAACAATTCTAAGGTTTGAGTATTGATAATTTTTATTGGATCTAAATTATATTTAATCGGTCATATTAGATAAGCTCATAAACGATAAATTATTGAGGTTGATTAAGAGCTTAAATTAGACTCAATAGCTAAGTTAAATTCCAATTATTATTTATTGAATGGACTCATTTTACAATTTAAAGATTGGTCTTTCAATTTAAAATTATTATTGATTGAAATTTCCTACACAGTCTTAGTCACTCTCAATCCTACATTAAATGAACTACTAGAGTATGTCGTTAATTTCAAACACACTAGGATTACAATTCTAGAATCCTCTTCACCTTAAAATTTCTAAACCCAACCCATATCATCCTATAAATAGTCTCATGCATTGTACATGCACCTACCTCTTCAAGTCTAGACTTTTTGTTTTTAGCTCTCTTTTTACCTTCAACATGTCGTAGCCTTATCTCCCCCACCATGAAACACTGCAAAGCCACCATCGTCTCTTCCTCCCTCCTAATCACAACCAACGTCATCTCTCCATCGCACCGTGATCGATTTTATATTGAAAATTTTAAGAAGCAACACTACATAGTAAGTAGCTTAATCATAAATTAGAATTAACATACGTTAGCTAGTTATATATATTATTATTAAAGTCAGTTATTTAGAAGTTAGTGTTTACGTACCACGAATGTCATGATATTTGTAAACACATCATTCATCATATTTCATTCCACATATTATAGTGATATATGTATTATACATCTCATACATCTCACGTTACATAAGACAAGTAAGCTTTCATAAGATTAAGTGTAAGATAAGATCAGAACAATTTAATCAGATGACTATTTAGATTCATGGCACCAATGCAGTTTCAGGGTGGATGTATAAGCCACGAACTCAAGCGTAGTCCACTATAGTATGCCAGAATACTATGCGGCTCCCCTTATGGCAGCGAGACGTGGGGCTGATGCACAACCTCACACACAGGGTTAAATGTATTTGCTAGTCAGATCAGTGATATCAATTAGATAAATTAAATCAGTTAGTTAATTTAGATAAATCAATCATGCATAGCATAAACATCAGTATGATCAGTCATTATTTTAAACTCAGCATGAAATATTTTATGAAAGTCTTATATTAAGTATGTTTATATTATGATGTGTTTTTTTATTGAGTTTAGTTTATTTTTATGTTTTTAAATTACCTTAGGTCAGAATATTTATGAAGGTAGAGTTGCAGGACGAGGCTTAGTTCAGGGGGCGGGACTTAGTCCAGGGAGGCGTGTTAGTAGTCTAGATCATGTATAGAGATTTTAAGTTATGATTTTTATAGAACAAATGTTGAGAAATTTTAATAAATACTTCCGCCGCACTCTCATTTATGATTTCAGTATTTTAATTCAAAACGAGTTTATTTATTATAATGAATCTTTGTACTTGGTGCTTCTTTTAGAAAAAGAAGTAATAATATAGTTTTAATTTAGGTTCAGTAGTAATACTTCGGCTCCCGTGATTTTTAAAAGTGACTTTATTATTAATTGTGAGGAGCGGTCTGTTACATAATCAGATAAAAAACAGTTCATTTGGATTAGAGTTTGATTCAAATGCATGATGGTGATCTCTTAGTAATTGATATTTCAGGGCCCTTTCTAATTTTTTTTTTAATTTTTAATTTCAGACTGTAAAGGTATTGTTTGGTGCTATAATGCATGAAACTGACATTGTTAATGACCAATATCGGCACCAACATAGGACAAAATACTTTCGTGGAATGACCTTGGATTGGCTAGGGCCACGCCAGAGGTTAAACGCTTTCTTAACAGCAATTGTACTCAGAGGTGGAGATATGAGTGGTGGAGATGAGCCTCGAATGCAATTTTTTTATGAATGATGTGACAATCAATTTTAATGTGTTTGATACGTTCGTGAAAACCAGGGTTTTGAGTGATGTAGAGAACGACTTGATTGTGATAATAAAGGAGCATGGGCTGTGGATAAGGAACAATAATTCATGGAGAAGAGTCTTAAGCCAAGTAGGCTTGTAAGTAATAAAAGCTAATGCATGATATTCAGGTTCAACAAGAGAGCATGAGATAGTGGATTATTTTATGGCACGCCAAGAGATGGGGCTATTGTCAAGTTGAATGAAGAAGCAAGTAGTACAGCGCCAGTGAGGGGCATCTGGCCCAATCAAAGTCGGAATAGGCAGAGAGTTGAAGGGAGTTTTTGGTTGGAGAAATACTCTAATTATAAAGTGATTATATAAAAATAATCTTATAAATTGACATGGCTTGATGTGATTTATCAGATTGTAAAGTTATTTTTATTATAAAGTAGATCTAACAGATTAGATAAAGCCACATCAATTTGTAGAATTATTTTGTACAATTCTTTTATGGATGTAGCAGTCATCTTTTGGCTGGGAACAAAAGGCCTTGACCAAGGGAAGGTTTGAGGCCTTAGATGAGATACAAAATTCGCATCTGATTTTATTTCATCTTATCACATCTTATTCCCAAACGTAATTTAAATACAAAATTTTCTAACTAATCATTACAATTTTTTCAAACTTTCAAATAAAAAATAAAAAATAATTTCAATTTTTTTAAATCTCCAAATAAAAATAATATTATAAAACTATATTATTACAATATTTTAACTTTATAATATTTTTTATTCAATTTTTTCTCTCTCATTTTTCAAAATCTAAAAAATAATTCAAATTATTTCACTATTTTTTATTAATTATCTTATTAATATTTACAAAATTCTCGTCTTATCCCACTCCAAAACATAAGACCCGAATGACGAGTTGCATGCATGAATTGACTCGTAATGTTAACGTGAAAGATTATGTCGGGCTGGGTAATGGTGAGCTAGATGATTCGACCAACCAACCGGGTAATGGCTATGTGGCGACAGCAGAGCCAGGCTACCAATACCAGTAGTCACTGGCAAATGATGGAAAATTCGATTCCATATGCCTGATTTCATAATAAAGAAACACAAGAACTGCCTATGGTGCAATGCATTTTGGTACTCAAAAGATAAGGGGAAGAACTTGGTAAATTTTATATCTTTATAGACGTAGCATTCCTCAAATGAATATTAAAAAAAAAAAACATACATAGTGAAGTTATAGTATAGTGTGAGTTGTGGTATGAACTACGAACTAACCCATGGTACTACATAAAACATGTATTGACTTGCATGGTTTATAAAGAATGTAACAACTTTTGTATAAAATAATCGATGCTGGTTGATGCGAGATTAGCCGAACACCAGAAGTTGTGGACTTTGATTCGAGCTCGTGCTTTTATGTGCAATGCAGCTGGACTCGAAAGTTGACTTGCTGGGCTGATTCTGCTCGATTACATCCTAAATATTTATGCGGATTCGGTTCCTACTCATTGGGTTTCCGCGTTCAGAGCTGAAACAAGAATGGCGATGTCTCGCAGATGGAGACGATAGCCCTGAGTTCTTCAAACCCTTCCTCCCTTTACCAGCACTCACCAAATAGTACTGCCTCTCTCTCTCTCTCTCTCTCTCTCTCTCTAGCATTTCCATTAGCATTCTGTTCTTTAATAGACAACGGTCGGTAGGTATGTGGGTTTTTTTTTTTTTAACTCGGGATTATTGTGTTTGCTTTGCATGCGAGGGTAAAAAGTCCTGTTTTTTTTCTTATTGGTTTCGCAGATTCATAAAATTCTTCTATATTTATTTGGTATAGTTAACAGCTCTGTTTTGCTGCAAACAAAGTAAATTGAGTTTTAGGTTTCAGGGATTCGAATCTTTCCCATACTCAGAATTTCATTTTTTTTTTTTTTGTAAAATCTTATCATGAGATATAGACCCTTGGAAGGTCAGCCAGAATACGCAGCAGATATTGGCTTTGGCTACAAAGTTTACCCCCATTTTTTTTTTCCTATTTTTGCGGGTATAATAATTTATAAACGTAGTTGAAATTTGCTTAAGATGCATGTGATGGAATAACTGAAACAAGGCCCTACGATTCAAAAGATGTTAACTTAGGTAACTTCATATTGAGCCAGTCTGCACGATTGATCGCTCTTTAAAGACTGTTATACCTGGTACAGAAACTGAAAAACAATTATATCGACAGATTGTACATTTGTGGAGTACAAGCACTCGAGTTCATGCCCTAGTTTAAAAGCTTGTGCTTCATTTTTCTCTCTGTAACTACTTGAAGTTCAACCATGACTTCTCAAGGCCAGAGAGACAATAACAGTCAAGCAATTAGACCGATACCCCAACATTTCTTCAAGATCATTCTTTCACGTTGTCTCCGAGACGGGAAACTTGTGAGCATATTCTTCCATCTCTCGCTGGTTTAACAATATAACACTTCTATTTGATTGACATTGTTAATATATAAAACCAATTATATAAAAAAACAGTTTATTTGGATTATACTCTATGATAGTGACCTGTTAGCCAAATTTTGTGGGGCTTTTTTGTTTTTGTAATTTCCAAATTCTTGGTCTAGTTTGATGCTATAATGCATGATACTGGCATGTGAAAGACTGATGTTAAAAAAAACTAAAAAGGTGCTAGAGAAAAGAAGCTTCAGAATTTTCAACAGGCAACAAAGTACTTATAGTGATCTTGGATTGGCTGGGGCTGTCCTATGCAAAATACTTTATATATTGATCTCAGATTAGATAGGGCTGTCCTGTACAGTGTATTGTGCCGTCTCTCTAAGGCCTAGGCCATGCAAGTGTTTAAACACTTTCATGGCAGCAATTGGCTCAACTTAGATTTGAAGACTCTGATTGATGTCTTGGTTTGTACACCAGAGTTGCGGTGCTGAATGATGTAAGAAAGAAACCTGAATAAAAATGACATTTATCACAAAATACAGAAAGTTGAGGAAAGGGGGAGAAGGAGCAGGGATGTGAATATGAAGAAGAAAGGGGGGAGGGAGAAGGAGAGGGGGGGAAAGGGAGAGAAGGGGAAAGGGAGAGAAGGAATTGTGTGTATTTAAATAGGACGACAAAAATGACAATTTACATTTTGCTTAGGTGGAGGTGTGCGGGGTGTGAGGCTTCCATTTAGATTTTTCCTACTTTGAATGCTATAGGCATTCGGATACCAACCTCCTACCTTTTTTTTTTTTTTTTTTCACAAAAGGACAAAAGGGAAATAAATTTGCTTGTGTAGTAAAACTGGACAAACTTGTAGGATGAAGTGTGGTACATGGTTTAAGGGAGTGCCAGCTTGATGTAATGGAGTGTTAAGAGTGTATGGCCTTTTCAGTGAATAGTGTTGATAAATGAAGAGAACGACTGGGATCATAGTATCTTAACGTGTTTGGATACAAAGTTATCTTATCCGTACAAAAGCATCTCAAAGTTTCTCATCTTGTCTGGCTGTCCAAACACTGCCTTAATAATGTGTCAAACGAAAGTTTAGTTCCGTACGATTGGATTGATAACTCTTAAACGGCATTTCTCTTTCCCCCCGATTCCCTTAAAGAATCAAACTAAACAATCATATGCCAAGTTTAATCATTACTTCTTGAGGCCAGAGAGACTGTGCAGTGCAGTAACAATGAAAGATCCACATTTCTTCAAGATAATCCTCCCTCATTCTCTGCAAGACATGAAGCTTGTAACCATTATCATCCGTCTTATTTAACAATTTAACGTTATTATTTTACTTGACATCACGATTTTGTAAAGCTAATCAGATAAAAAACAGTTCATTTGGATTACAGTTTGATTCCACTGCATGATGGTGATCTCTTAGTAATTGATATATCAGGGGCCTTTCTAATTTTATTTTTATTTTTATTTTTAAGTTTCAGACTGTAAAGGTCTTGTTTGGTGCTATAATGCATGAAACTGACATTGTCAATGACCAATATCAGTATCAACATAGAATGTCTTTGGTTTTGTACTCCCGGAAAGAAAAAATCTTTAATTTGATTCAGTTTGGCTTGGAACTTTTAGAGGACTTCAGTAGCTATAATCTAGTGCAAATCCAAGTTTTAATCGATTTGCTGCTTGCTGGAGTTGATTGTATTTTTGTAGGCCTCTTAAGAAACGATACTTTTTTTAAGGGTTTCGATTGCACAATAAGAACTGTGTATGAGCCTGTATGTTGTTTTTACTCTGCTGAATTTTCTGGTTTTTATGTTAACTTAACCTTTGAGTCTTTACAGAGGTTTCCGAAGAAGTTTGTAAGCAAATATGGAGAAGGCTTGTCAAACTTAGCACTTCTTAAGCTTCCAAATGGTGCAGAATGGAAAGTAGAGTTAACACAATGTGATGGTGGGGTTTGGTTCCAGAAGGGTTGGCAAGAATTCTTGGAGTATTATTCTATAAAGTTGGGGCACTTGTTAGTCTTTAAATATGAAGGACATTCTCGCTTTCGTGTACTTGTATTTGATGAGAGTGCAACAGAAATCGAGTATCCTTTCAATAGCTCCCTTGGAGAGGACAAGCTTGATGCAGAAATCTTGGCTTCTCCAAGGGAAGAAACCCGGGCTGATGGTTCTGTTGAAATATTGGATGACTTTCCAAAAGACGCAAAAACTAGGGAGAAATCATGGTTACCATGTCCTCAAGCTCACAAGATGATGAGAACCAATCCTAGTGAAAAAACCATGAGTACTTCGAATATGCCAACATTGGCTCAACAAAATTTGCATTCTACCAAGCAGGAGCTTGAAGGTTTGAAATCTTTTATATACTGTATATGTTATGTATTTCTTGGGTTCAAAATTTTTAACAATGTCTCGTTATCTTTGATTGTCAACAAAAGGTGCTGAAGGAATTTTTATAACAGAGCAATGCCCAAAATATAATTTCCTAAGGACTCGAACAATGAGTGTTGATGAAAAAACAAGAGCTCTTGAAAAAGCAAGTGGCTTTAAACCTGAAAATCCTTATTTCGTGGCTGTCATGCAGCCATCGTATGTGGGTTCTAGAAACTACCTGGTAAGACTTCTGATGTTCAAATTGCAGATTCAGTATTGAACAGAGAACAAATTTTGTAGAAATACTTTCATTCAGAACAGCACTGTAATTAACATCTTTATTTCTGTCTTGAATAAACCAGAATCTACCTATAAGCTTTGCAAAGAGTTATTTGAATAAGAAGGTAGATGATATCATCCTTCGGGTTTCAGATGGGAGATACTGGTCTGTCAAGTACATTTTCCAAATGAGTGCTACAATGTCGAGAGGCGTGTTTGGATGTGGTTGGAGAGTGTTTGCACGAGACAATAATCTGGAAGTAGGTGACGTTTGTGTTTTCGAACTGATTAAGGGCATCAAAACTTCTTTCCAAGTTGTGATTTTCCATGCCACTCAAGAATGTTGCCCTCAATCTCCAGGTGAGGAAGCTCCTATTCTTTTCAGTAGTGACCTATTTTGTCTGTAGAACTTCATATATCCTTCACTTTCTCTCTTTTCTTTTAAAGCTCTTGGCAATGGAGGTAATCAAAGAACTTCAAGTTCCTATAGTAAATTTTAAAAATGAACCTCAAGAAAATCAATCTAATGCTTGAGAAGTTAACAGACCTGACAGACTAATCCAAAAAAAATGTTCACAGACCAGATTCTTATGAACCTCTAGGGACTCGATATAAATTCACCTAATTGCATTCTTGGGGTCGAAGATCTGAATTATATGTTTTGCATGTTTGTTCAAACTATCAAGTTCATGTCAGTTAATTTAAGGTGTTTTTGGTTGTCAAAATGGGACAGGGGAGCTTAAGTTTTCTGCTAAAGGAGAGACTAGAGACATGCCTAATTCTCCAATGCGCCGTCAATCTCACATTTTCAAGAAGCAACGATGGACTGCTGGGGACAAAGCTAGAGCTCTTGAGAGAGCTAGCTCTTTCAAGTCTGAAAATCCATTTCTCACGGTTGCCATGTTCCCGTCGCACGTTTGTAATAATAGCAACTTGGTAAGCTTTGAATTCCAGGTATTCTGGATCATCAAAACCTCTAATTTGCAGATAAGATGCAGTGACTACTGATAGAGGCTAACCTGGTGGTTTTAAGCTCAAAATCCACGCTATGTATTAGAAGATACCAGTTTTAAGTTCAAGATCAAAATTGATCTCCTATCGTATTGTGCCAGAAATTCTGAACAGTAAATACTCATTATCTAGTTAATCTAACAAAGGCAAGTTCATAACATTGATATTTGAGGAGAGTATAGGTAAACGTGTTGCTTGAAGAACTTCATCTTAAAGGGCACCTTGGGTTGTTGAAGCTGCCAACAAATTCATCTCTAGAGAATCCCTTCTTTTATACTGTAGCATGCTTATGGTGAGTATGGCAATGCTCTTGGGTTATGATCAACATATTCTATCTGCTGTTTTAAGCACTTCTAAGAAAGATGATCTGTTAGCTTTTCCACGTTGAACATGCATTGATTCAAATGCAAGAGGAGACTTGTTAGTTGACACAGTTTTGTAGACCGGTTCAAGATCAGTGCAAACTATCCGACAGGTTCCAAGTGTTAGTGTTTAAAACATAGTAAGTGGAAATGCAAATGCATATAACCGCAAATTCCTCATCAATGATATCTTTTATGATATGTATGTTTCTTCAATATATGGATTATTTGCATACAAAGAAAAAAGTTTGTTCAGTGAATCTATTTCTCAAGATTGCAACCCTTTGAAAAGTGTCTCCATCACTGATCATTGGTTGGGGACGTATGCAAAGATTAGCATTGAATTTCTATTTTGTGCAGGCTGTGCCAGGTAGCTTTCTCAAGAGCAGATATATGAAAGAAAGGAGACAGATAGTGATGCTTCAGGTCGGGGATGAATCATGGCCAGTGACTGTTTTGAGTACTAGTTCTCGGGTTACCATGTCTGGTGGTTGGTCTACTTTTGCAAGGGACAATAAACTGCAAGCAGGAGATGTTTGTGTGTTTGAGCTGATTAAGAGTGACGATGATATACTGAAAGTATCCATTTTTAGATGCCTCGGTTAAGTGGTTGCTAGAGTTGTGTTATAATTATATTCTAGGAACTTGATTGTATGGTGGTGGACCGGTGGTAATTTACAGACCTCATCTTCTGCACTTTGATGGAGACTGATCTCGTTGTGATCGTCGCACTCCTAATACTTCTATTATCTGTTAATGACTTGAATTATATTTGGAGTTATTGTCACAAATTGGAATCGAGTAATCTTATGGTTTGTGACAACAGCAGAGCCAGGCTTCCAATACCAGTAATCGCTGGCATACATTTCTACTGACATATGATGGAAAATTGTATTACTAATGCCTGATTTCATAATAAAGAAACACAAGAATTGCCTATGGTGCAATGCATTTTGGTGCTCAAAAGATAAGGGAAGAACGTGGTAAATTTTATATCTATAGACGTAGCACTCCTCAAATGAATATTAAAACAAACATTCCTAGTAAAGTTATAGTATAGTGTGAGTTGCGGTATGAACTATGACCTAATCCATGGTACTACATAAAACATGTATTGGCTTGCGTGGTTTATATAATAACATGACAACTTCTGCATAAAATAATCGATGTTGGTTGATACGAGATTAGCCGAGCTCCAGAAGTTGTGCACTTTGATTCGAGCTCGTGTTTTTATGTGCAATGCAGCTGAACTCGAAAGTAGACTTGCTGGGCTGACTCTGCTCGATTACGTCCTAAATATTTATGCGGATTCGGTTCCTACTCATTGGGTTTCCGCGTTCAGAGCCGAAACAAGAATGGCGATATCTCGCAGATGGAGACGATAGCCCTGAGTTCTTCAAAGCCTTCCTCCCCTTTACCAGCGCTCACCAAATAGTACTGCCTCTCTCTCTCTCTCTCTCTCTCTCTCTCTAGCATTTCCATTAGCATTCTGTTCTTGAACAGAAAATGGTTGGTAGGTACGAGGGGTTTTTACTCGGGATTATTGTGTTTGCTTTGCATGCGAGGGTAAAAAGTCTCTTTTTTTCTTATTGGTTTCGCAGATTCATAAATTCTTTTATATTTATTTGGTCAAGTTAACAGCTCTGTTTTGTTGCAAACAAAGTAAATTGAAACAGAAGGCCCAGTTTTAGTTTTCAGGGATTCGAATCTTTTCCATACGCAGAATTTCATATTTTGTTTTGTAAAATCTTATCATAAGATTTACCTTTGGAAGGTCAGCCAGAATATGCAGCAGATATTTGCTTTGGCTACAAAGTTTACCCCCATTTTGTTTTCCTATTTGTGCGTGTATAATAGTTTATAAACGTAGTTGAAATTTGCTTAAGATGCATCTGATGGAATAACTGAACCAAGGCCCTAGGATTCAAAAGATGTTAACTTTCGTAATTTCATATTGAGCCAGTATGCACGATTGATCGCTCTTTAAAGATTGTTATACCTGGTACAGAAACTGAAAAACAATTACATTGACAGATTGTACATTTGTGGAGTACAAGCACTCAAGTTCAGGCCCTCTTTAAAAAGCTTCTGCTTCATTTTACTCTTTGTAACTACTCGAAGTTCAACCATGACTTCTCAAGGCCGGAGAGACTATGAGAGTTCAGCAATTACACCGAAAGTCCCACATTTCTTCAAGATAATTCTCCCTCGTTGTCTTCAAGAAAGAAAACTTGTGAGCATATTCTTCCATCTCTCTCTGGTTTAACAACAAAACACTACTATTTGTTTGACATTGTTAATTTATAAAATCAATTAAATACAAAACAGTTTATTTGGATTATACTCTATGATAGTGACCTGTTAGTCAACTTTTGTGGGGCTTCTTTGTTTTTGTAATTTCCAAATTTTTGGTCTAGTTTGATGCTATAATGCATGGCGCTGGCATTGTGAAAGACCGATAGCAAAAAAACTAAAAAGGTACAAAAGAAAAGAAGTTTCAGATTTTTCAACAGGCAACAAAGTACGTTATTGATCTCGGATTAGATAGGGCTGTCCTGTACAGTGTATTGTGCCATCTCTTTAAGGCCAAGGCCATGCAAATGTTTAAACACTTTCATGGCAGCAATTGGCTGAACCTAGATTTGAAGACTTAGATTGATGTCTTGGTTTGTACACCAGAAAATAAAATCTTTAATTTGCTTCAGCTTGGTTAGGATTTTTCTAGGGAAGTCAGTAGCTATACCTTAGACCAAATGCATATTAATCGGGCTGTCCTTTCCTTGAGGTGATTGTGTTTTCGTAGACCTCTTAAGAAAGAATATTTTGATTGTTTCTATTGCACAATAAGAACAGCGTGTATGTATGCTTGTGTTACTAATATCTATTGAGTTCTATGGTTTTCATGTAAACTAAATTTAGATTCTTTACAGATGATTCCAAGAAGATTTATAAGGAAATATGGAGAAGGCCTGTCAAATCTAGCTTTTCTCAAGCTTCCAAATGGTGCAGAGTGGAAACTTGAATTGACGAAATGCGATGGAAAGGTTTGGTTACAGAAGGGTTGGCAAGAATTCATGGAGTATTATTCTCTTAAGCTGGGGCACTTGCTGGTTTTTCGATATGAAGGAAACTCACACTTTTATATACTTGTATTTGATGAGAGTGCAACAGAGATAGATTATCCTTCAAGTAGCTCCCTTGGTGAGGGGGAAAATCTTGATGGAGAATTGTTAGTTTCTTGGATGGAACAAACTGATAGTGATAGTCATGCTCAAATATTGGATGACTTTCCAACACTCCCAAAAACAAGGAAGAAATCACAATTATCAAGTCCTCAGCCTCACAAGATGATGAGAACCAATCGAAGTGCTAAAACTGCGAATACTTCCAATCTGTCAAGGTCGGTTCCTCCCTATCGATCTAAAGATGCAAAGGTGAAGAAGTTAAAAGCGCAAGCAAATTTGTATCCTACCAAACAGGAGCTTGACGGTTTGGAATCTCTAATGCTACTTGACGGTTTGGAATCTCTAATGCTACTACTATTTTATGTTATCTGTTTCTGTGGGTCACAGTTTTGAATACTCTCTTATGATCATTTGCTTGTCAGCAAAAGGTTCTAAACCGGTGCCTACTACCAAGCGATGCCCAAAATCGAAGACTCTTAGAATGACTCGAATGTTGAATGTGAATGAGAAGGCTAGAGCTCTTCAGAGGGCAAGTGGCTTTAGACCTGAAAGTCCTTATTTTAAGGTTGTCCTGCAGCCATCATATCTGTGTCGTGGATGTAAGATGGTAAGCCTTCATGATAATTAAGTCCAAGAGAAGTGAAAACTTAACTTAAATTTTAATCTGATTGCAGCAACAATTATACACATAAAAATATTAATTATCTAAATCTGACAAAGATGACTTCAAACTGTTGATACGTGAATAGAGTACCTGTGAGCATATTACTCAAAGGCCTTAATCATAGAGGGCACCTACGGTTGTTGAAGTTCCCAGCTAATTCATCCCAAGATAATCCCTTTAAAGTTTCTATGCAGTAGCTTGTGAGGAGGAAGGTGCTATTGTAAGGCTATGAACATTCTCTCTGCTACATTTGAAGCACTTTTATGAAAGATGTCCTTATACATGATACAGTCTTCTGGATTTATGGTTTCTGATATGATTACTGCATTAATGCATGTGATTTTCAAGCATCGCAAAATGGAACCTCTAAATTTAGATGTTTGGTAGGAATTATATTATTCATAGCTCTTTCCAGACCTTATGAAATATCATGCAGTTGGATTAGCTTTGTAGCAGAAAACGTGGGAGAGAGTTGCTAGGTCCTTTGCCTCACTCTACTGCATTGAATCAAATAGAGAATAGAGTTGATCATTGTTTCTTTGTATAGTAGATTCCAATGTTGGGAAGTATGAAACATAGTAATTGGGAAGGGTAAAACGTATAAGCAGAAACACATATCTATATTTCTTGTGCAACTGAAGGTTCAATATTATCAACAAGGAAAAACTACAAAGCTAGTTGAGTCAGCTGTACCATTCCTCAGAGCTGTGATCTATGCCAAAGAATCTTCGTCACTGGATTTATGCTGACACTACTGTTGACTATCGCTCTTTTGCAGTCTGTACTGGGTAGGTTTCTCGACATCAAACAAAATGGGCAGATGGTGATGCTTCTGGTTGGGGATAAATCCTGGCCGGTGAAGTTTCGCAGTTATCCACATTCATCTTCTGTTGCCTTTACTAGTGGTTGGTCTACCTTTGTGAAGGATAATAGTCTGCAAGTAGGAGATATTTGTGCCTTTGAGCTGATTAAGAGTGATGATGCTATGCTGAAAGTCTCCATTTTCAGAAACCTTAGTTAAGTTGTTGCTCGAGATGCATCGTAATTATAATTTTAGGAGCTTGTTTGTTTCATAGTAGTTATTTTCAGATCTCTTTTTCTGCTCTCTGGTGGAGATAGTGATCTTTTGGTTTGTTCAAGGACCCATGGCCATCCCCACTGGGACTTCTTTCCTGTTAATAGTTAATACTACACTTGGTTGAACTGCTTTTCCATATTCTTTTTCCTTAAGGTAAAATGGCTAGCTTTTGGAGTTAGATTGCAGTTGGGGTGAAGGGAAGAGAGTAAAAGGAGTCATTGAGACTGTAGTTCCATATATTTTAGAATTATTGTGACAGTTATTGCTGCATCTCATAACACATGATGAACTCTTTCTGGAACCCAAAATTTGTTGTAAGGCAATCAAACTTAGCCGCAGTCCATATTTAATGAGAAATCTATTATAGTAAAGGCAGAATTCAAGAGTTAAAGGTAGCAACTCTTGTTATGAAATCTCTTTTAAAAACTATAGTGGCCCTACAAACTGACTTTGACAATTGGTTACCATATAAATACTTTTTATTAAAAAAAAACTTTTTTATTAAACATAAATTTATAAATTAAGATTATTTAATAATACGATATATTTATTTTATTATTAAAATAATTTTATATTCTAAGATATTATTTCAAGTAGTATTAATTTATAAATTTTATTTTTTAAGATCTTCAAATATTTACCCGACTTTCTTTAGTTATTTATTAGGATAATGCTGGAGCCACCGGGCTCCCGTTGAGAGCTACAGCTAGGTTTTTTATGTTTTTTCTTTACATTACGTAGATTTTTTTAATACTTTTAACTATTTAAAATAAAAAAAATCACGAGATTATTAAAAAAATATTTTTTTAATCACGAAATAAAAAATAAATAAAAAAATATTAATCTTCCCACTATTTTAAAAAGTGTTAAAAAAATTTATGTAAAAAAAGAAAAAAAAATACAAAAATTTTAGCTACAGCTCTAAGCGGAGCCTCTCGGTAACTCTAGCATTATATTATTTATTAATAATTTTATTTTTTAACTATTTATTATTATTATTTAAATCTGATATAACAATTGGTCAAATTATTAAGAATACTGTTATGGATCTCGAATTCGAAATCTAAAAAGGTTACCAAATAGTATAAATTTTTTTCTTCTTTTTTTTTTATGTATTTTTTTAATCATCATAAATATTTTTTAAAAATATAAAAAATTCATAATATTATTAAAAAATATTTTTTTAATCATTCGATAAAAATAAAAAAAATTCCATTTGAAACATTTTTTGGATCCTGAATTTATTTCTCAATTATTAATTAGTTGACACTCATTTTATCGAGAAAAATAAAAAAGAAGGAAATTGTACGACTCGGATTACTAAAAACGCAAGAGTCCTATAGATGTTCGATTGCGGAAAATTTTTCTCGACTCCGTACCGTCACAGTGTTTCCCACGTTCAGAGGAAAGTATCCAACAAAAACGAGAGGAAGAAAGAGCGAGCCGAAACAACAATGGCGATGTCTCGCGTACGGAGACAACCCTCTTTCCCCGACGACGCCCCTGAGTTCTTCAAAGTATTTCTCCCATTTACTAGCTCTCACCAAATGGTACGCACCCTCTTCTCTCTCTCTCTCTCTCTCTCTCTCTGTTTTGAGTTTTCTAATAATTGGTGGGCAGGAGACTTTTCTTATTCAAGATTTTGTTTTTTGTTTTGCATCTAACAGAAAAAGACTCTTTTTTCCTTTTTATTCATAAACTCGTAAAATTAGTTGTATGAATATATCACGTTCTTTCTTTTTTTTGGACCAAATACGCAAAATCTTGCGGCTCTGTTTTGTTACGAGCATGGTTAATTGACAATAGATAAATGAAAAAATTTATTCATCATCCTATAATGTAGTATTAGATGATAGGTTCACAAATGAAATATAATAAATAGTCTCCAATCATGTAGTGCCACATTATAGGATGACGAGGAAGGATAAGAATTAGGATGAGTAGAATTACTCTAGATAAATATTGTTATCCAAGATTTAATTCTACATATAATCGTGAAGTACGTAAATATTGCGTAATTGTTTTGAAAAAGAGTGGAGTCTACTATTAAAAAATTAATTGTTTTATGTGGGTTTTATGTTTTATTCACTTTTTTCAAAACAATTACGTGGCAGTTGCACAATTCACGGTTGCAAATATATTTTCTAAACAGCTTAAAATGTCCATGCAGGTGAGATTAGGATGGTATCAGGAGTTTCAATATTTCCCATGTATACACGATAAGAAGATGTTAATGCTAATATAAATATAAATGATTAAGCTCCCTCTTCCCATCTCCTTAACTTTTTGAGACAATTGGTAATTCTACGTGATATCAAATATCATGAGTTCTACATATGTCAGATTCAGTGTTTGACAGTGGTTCTTATAAAATATATATATATATATCTCATGAGTTTGAACCCTCACTTTACATTTCACCTCATTAGTTAAATATTCTCCTTATTGAACCCCATGTTAAGGGGGAGTCTAGCTCACATGTAAGAGGGAGTAACTTCTTCAGTTAACTTTCCCACTTTTATATTCCCATGTTTCTACAAGCTGTTTTATTTATTCTTTTGATGGCAAATTTTGTTAGATTCTCACTGTTTTATTTATTCTCACATGACAATAGATTCTAATTTTTTTAGGTTCTTTCTAGAACGGTAGAACTTACACAGGTCATTACTCTGCTCATGTTGGCTTTATTTTATCCTAAAACATCATATGTATTCAAAGGAAACATCCTAATAATCAATATGATACAGATTAGAGCGTGTGAAGCATACTAGATAGGATTGAGTATTTTTGCCTTTTTTTTTACTGGTAGATAGACTGCTTGATATCTGATGAAATCCCAATCTATTTTGTGATGCAGTCCATACCACCTGCCTTTATCAAGCACTTCAATGGAACCATCCCAAAGAAGGCCATTCTCATTGATCATACTGGAAATTCTTGGACTGTCGGACTGGAACAAATTAACAGGGGCTTGTGTTTTAAGTATGGCTGGCAACAGTTTGCAAGTGATCATTCTCTGGAATTTGGCGACTTCATAATTTTCAAATACACTAAAAGTTGTATGTTTAAGGTTAAGATATTTAGTAAAACTGGATGCATGAAGTATGAAGCTGAAGCTACTGGTAAGACTATTCCATATGTGACTTTTGAAGAAGATACTATAGCAGAGAAGGTTCGTGGCAGATTGACTCGTGCCGGCAAGCGAAAGCTTTTGGAGATATGCCTCGAGAAAAATGAAGAAGCAGGTGCTAAGTTGTAGTTAATACTTGTTATTCTCAACTAGCCTTTCTCCCATTTTTCTGTTTTGTATAAAATTCATACAAATGATATATTTATAAATTTTTATGCTTACAGGTTTGTCTAAAGCTGGTCGACAAACATCAAGAACAATTGTTGAACAAAAAAAGAGCACTGACGTTGCCCGATTTGTCACTCCAAAGAATCCGTATTGTGTGGTGTCCATTTCTACCCGTGACAAAAATTTCACTGTGAGTTTTCTGGTATTGTATCTTGCGGCGTTTATTTATTGTTTTCTGCAACATCTATTGGGTACATTGGGATTTTGGTATATTGAGGGTGAGGGTTGAGCATGTTGTTCAGATTTGATGATATATTCTGAGTGCAAGGATCAATGATGGACTGCAGTGAGATGTATATTTACTCTCTCTTTTTTTTTTTTTTTTTTTTTTTTTTTTTTTTTTTTTTCTGTTTTTAACTTCTGGGTATATCTATTTTGATATTGGAAGAAAGAGTGAGAAGGTTATTGAGTTTTTTTTTTTTTTTTTTTTTGCAGATAGTTAGATGAAGAGGCTATCATTTTATTTTGTTTCCTTTTATTGTAAATGTATTGAATGTTTTGCCTCCGGGAAACTTCAAGTTTAGAAACATCTTGAAGTATCATCTTGGACGAGTGGAGTAAAAGCTGAGCCGGATAGAAGAACGTCAACACTTGCCATTTGTCTTATAAGATACATCTTTTTGGAAAACAACACCTAGTTTTTTTCGAAAGTCTGTTGGGGTGAAACAAAAGTGATTTCTATTCATGTAACATAATCCTAGATTATATCAAAACCTCCAAAGGAATTATTACTTTTAATTGACCCTTGCCCTATATGTTGTTTGTATATATCAAAATAATTCCCCTCCCATTGTGAGTTAACAGTTATATTGCCATGTTGATGTGCTTTTGTAAATGTTAGAATAGATTTCTCATGATGTTCTTTCTAGTTGCAGTGTCTTCATAAATCGGTGGTGGAGGCATTTAACATTAAACTGAATCAAGACATGGTGATTTGCAGTCCGAATGAAGAGAAGTTCCCTGTGAAAATCCTAATTTGGAAAAGTGGCCGAATCATTATTTCTAAGGGGTGGTCTGCTTTTGCAAGGAAGAACAATGTTCAACCTAAAGACCAATGTGTGTTTGAGTTTGTCCTCGGAAGAGGAAATATATGCAGCGAAATGCGTGTTCAAATTCTTCAAGGGAAGGCGAGAGTAGAGGAACTCTCTAAGCATCGGTATCAGTACAGGAAGAAGAAGGCATGATTTGCAAACCTTACAGTGCTTTCTCTCAAGGATCGTTTTAGTCAGGTTGTAGTGTTTCATACTCTAGTGTATTTATCTGTATGTGTATACGATCGAGTTTTGTTCATTTATTCTTAAATATCATTGCTGTTGACTCGAAATTGGTTTCACTTCTTTTGATGATCAAGAACAAATTGCTGAAATTAGTGCTGGGGTTTCTGGTTTTGTATGTTGGTTATAGTTGAAGTTTCAGGCATTATTTGTTGTTCTTTTTGTAATACCCGTGAGGACGCCCTCTAAACAACTAAGGAATTATAGCATGGCGCCCCTTTCCGAGATTGAGTAATTTTACATATAATTGTATAAACGGTGCGTAATCGTTTTGAAAAAAAATAAGATTTATTATTAAAAAATTAATTTTTTTCATGTAAATTTTATATTTTATTTATTTTTTTTAAAACAATTACACGACAATTATATAATTCACGATTATAAATATATTTTCTCCTAAATTAAATACATAGCAAGGTCAAAAAAAAAAAGAATAGCTCATTCCGTGCATAAAGTGATTGTTGTTCTCTTTCCGACTTCGGATCATCCGGCCATTGTTCTGGACCATTGGGCGCAAAAACCGATGTCAATAGTCGGCGACATCAATTGGAGTAATTCATGTTGCTCTCTAGTCTCTAGATAAAATCGTATAATCTCTAAAATATTTGCCACGTTTTCGCCACTACCACAACTTCCCGTTTGTGGCACTCTGGTCTGCAGTACGCCTGTTTCTGACTACTCTCTCTAACCACAAATCTCCCCACACGCACAGTACTCTCTCACCTTCTCTTTACAATGCTTTTTGACAAAAAACTGTTTTACCTCGTTTCTTTTCATAATTATTAATCTCAATTCATCTTATCTTGTTTGCAAAAACAAACGAAGCAGAATTTATCCAAAACCGGCCTTTGACATTAACAGGCATATAGTATATAAATATATATGGTGTATTATTTGGATTAAATGCCTCTTAGTCGATTGAATAACTATCATGTAAAGAATTTGAATTTTACTATATATAAGTAAATTTACATATCAATCTGTATATTAATGTTGTTATATTTATATTCTAAATTTAAATTAGTACTGTTTTTAATAAAATCTACTTTTTAATCAATCATATTGAATTGGTACGCGTATTAATACGCAGAATCGCTTACAATTAAATTTTTTCAAAAAATTTTAATTACTTTAGGGTTCTATACATTAACGTCACAATACAAATATATGGCTACAATGGATTACGTACGAAGCAAGTTGTACGTACGTGTTCACAATATATATAGTAACTCTATAAGTAGTAAAACCCTATCTATTTATTGGATCCCGGGTTGGTTGCCAAGGTCATCAATATTTCAAGAGTAATATTACATATAGCTTATAGTGCATGCAGTAATTTTGAAAAAGAATAATATTTATTATTAAAAAATTAATTTTTTTTTATATAAATTCCATATTTATTTATTTATTTTTAAATAATTATGCAACTCTTATACTCACAGCTCTAAACCATCATTTCACATATTTCAACGAACGCATTGCATGATCCTTATGAATGCCACTTATCTACGAAGTCATAGAGAACAATATTTAATTAATTAATATTTATTATTAGACCCTAAAAATCCTCTTTACCACATTTAATGCAGACTAGAGACAGTTAAGATAAATTTAGAATATATAGACCAAGTCAAATGTCAGATTTTCCTTGTACCAGTAGAAATCAAACTCCTCCATTAACATCTTTTTGTAATTTCCGTTCTAATTCCCCGGTCTTCAAACGTGCTACTGCATGCATGCAGTTGCAGACCAAACTGCATGCAAACAAACGTCCGGTGCCTCTGTTTTGAGTCGTTTGACCTTGTTTGTCCCACTCCCACATGATCCAAAGGCGCTGTGCTGGCCTTCTTCGGATAACATCGTCATTTCACTGCACCCCCCCCCCCCCTGGCATGCAACAGATTCATGTACCATGTTAATATATCGTCCATTTCATAATTAAATAGTGTCATTTTATTAAAATTATTAAAATATTTTTGTTTAAACTTTGATCTTACATAATTATGGTTAATTTAATTTATAAAAAGCTGTTAAAAAATAAAAAAGAGTTATACTTCTATTCTTATTTAAAACCTCAAATTACTTCTGTTGGGCCAACCGCCCGGCCAACAGAAATTTCACGTCTGGAAGGTATGAAATTTAATTCAGCTTTATTAATGTCTAGTTTAATTTCCACTAATTTGTTCTTCCTAGTATATATACATACGTATTCAAGAATCCATATATACCATCTTTTTTTTTTTTTTATTTGTTGGTTCATATTGTTCTTGTTGGACGTACGTGTAGCGAGAAATATTACTACTGTGCATGAGAGAGATGCATAGAATGAGAAGCATGTCAAGAGGGCACCATATATTCTTCGAAGAGGGAACCAAACGTGGGCGCAAATTTGACAAGCTAAAGAACTCGGATTTGGATGATCATCGTAAGGAGGAGGCTGGCGATCGCTGCATTAATATTACTCGTCGGCGCAGCAGCAATATTGCTTCGGCGGCATCGGATTCGGAGATTTATAATCCAGCAGCGCCTAATTATGACGCGAGCAATTCTCTAATGGTGTTGGAAGACCGTTGTACTTTCGAGCCAGCTTCGACGTCGAATTCTCCTTTCTCCAAGTCGCCATGGTCATGCCACATGAGTCCTCGACCTCATGATCCTTCGTCGACCGATGCATCCGGAAACGCACTCCTCGGCATGCTGGTCCGCAAAGAAGGCCCTATCTACTCGATGGCCGCCACGGGGGACTTGCTGTATACTGGGTCCGACAGCAAGAACATTCGGGTTTGGAAGAATCATCAAGAGTTTTCTGCGTTCAAAGCGGACTGCGGTTTGGTTAAAGCAATAGCAATTGCTGGGCGCAGAGTCTTTACGGGTCATAAAGACGGAGGGATTCGAGTTTGGAAGGTGTCAAAGAAAAATGAAAGCGTTTACAAGCGTGTAGGGACGCTACCAACCATGGGAGATTACATCAAAAGCTCGATGAAACCCAAGAAATACGCAGAAGTGAGGCATCATCATAGCGTGGTGTGGATCAAGCACTACGATGCCGTCTCGTGCCTTAGCTTGAGCGAAGATAGATCTTTGCTTTATTCAGCTTCCTGGGATAAAACCTTTAAAGTTTGGCGAATCTCAGACTCCAAGTGCTTGGAATCTGTCACTGCTCATGATGATGATGTGAATTCCTTGGTTGCGGGTTTTGACGGCTTGGTATTCACTGGCTCTGCTGATGGTACTATCAAGGTTTGGCGGAGAGAAATACAAGGCAAGGGAACGAAGCATTTCTTCTCTCAAACATTGTTAAAGCAAGAGTGTGCGGTGACAGCATTGGCCATTAACCCTAAATCCACTATTGTTTACAGTGGATCATCGGACGGGCTTGTTAACTACTGGGAGCGCGAAAGCTCTCTGTCTCACGGGGGAGTTTTGAAAAGCCATAGATTGGCAGTGTTATGCATAGCCACGGCTGGGGACCTAGTGTTTAGCGGATCCGCGGACCTGGTAATATGCGCGTGGAAGAGAACGTCGGCGGGAGAGCACACTTGCTTGTCGGTGTTTACGGGCCACACCGGGCCGATCAAGTGCTTGGCAGTGGAAAAGGATATGGAATCCAAGTCATCGGACGAGCAGCGGTGGATTCTTTACAGTGGCGGTTTGGACGAGTCCGTGAGGGTGTGGAAGCTTTCGGAGCAAGCGCCAAACAACATAGCACAGTACAATCAACAGCACAACAGTACTACCGGCGCGCCGATTTTGAGCTCAGCTTTAAGCTTCTCCACTCGTGGACGATCGAGCCCAGTAATACGTTAGACGGACGAGGATATATATTGTGATCTGTACGTACGTGGGTCAATTTGATCGATGTCCCATGCATGCATGCCGTCGTATTATAAAAAGCAGCTAGCTTCTCTATTGCCATTTTGATTTGAGTTTTCCCATTTATAAATTTGATGCTTAACACAGTTCATCGTGGACCTATTAATATATCGACAAAAAGATTTAAAATAATCATGTACTAGGCTTCTACATCAACGATAATATTGTATTAACTAGTGTATCTACGATATATATATATATATGTTTAGCGTTTTAAAATAAATATTACAAATATATTTATTCTTTTGATTTTATAAATGTGGATTGTAGTTTTTATTTCTTTGTTCTAATTAAGAAAACAAAATTAAAGAGTGAGGATAGGAGGTCATGTGATTCGTGAATATTATTAATTATATCGTTCTACGACTGATGATTTCTTTTATGCAAATCGATTAAGAACCAAAGAGTTTCGAACTCAATACTTTCTCTAGATAGTTCCCAAACTGATCTCATATCATGTCTCTGAATGTATTAGAGGTAAAGGATTTTAGCAAATTTTTATTTTTATTTTTTTATTTTGTTAGAATCTAGTTAGCATTATTGTTAATGGAGCACTTGCAGCTCAAGTCTTGTATAAAAATACCTCTCATATTTACGATAGAAAGTTAGAAATACTGCAATAATATCATGATCTGCATGGTCCATTTTCTTCATCTTCATTTCTTTTTTATGGATAATTTATTATGATCACGAAGGTTAAAGGTTTAACCTAATTAGTATCCAACAGCGCCTCTAGAGCTTTTGAATCTATGGATGGGTCTTTAACAATTGGTATCATAGTATCTAGGGGCCACGTCATCAGTTTAAGTTATGGAGGGGGTGATCATCTCTAGGCTAGATTAAAATACCTTGGTACAATGCATTGACTTTGTGTTAAGTCATCGAATACTGATAAATGAGTAAAGTCGCCAAAAGAGAAAAAAAAAAACTATCACCAGATCAATATCTTTAGAGCAGGCCGCTCCACATCTAACATAAAAGCAATCTGTCGTGGAAAGATGGCGGTGAACGTTGGTGTTGGTTAGCACCACGTCTGACATAGAATCGTCGGGATGGGCCCTGACCCAGGCCAGAACGATCACCAACCTAACCTCTTCCCGTTCAGACAGGGTAATGAAAATAGCCTTGCCATCTGAGACAACCTCCCAGATGGCTCGAATCGAGAACTCCTAGTGAACGACTTCCCCCATCGAGACATTCCCAGTCCAAGCTCGACACGAAGAAGAAATGCTTAGTCCAGTCCTTGATGTGAGAAAAACATTTCTCCAGACCGGCGATCTGCTTCCCACCCCTCATTTTGAAATTGTTGGATTAGGGGACCTAGCGATCTCCCTTAGGGACTTGCTAAACTTATGGGAGTCTCTCGGTGCTTGACAACCCAACCCGCTGGTGCACCGTGTGTGCACTGCAAAGCCTGCAACACTTATAGATGTGGGGTTCTACACTGCCAAAGTGTATAAGGAAATAAAATTGTGCCTCTGCATTTGATCCTAATAGAAACTGCACAAGTTCCCGTATAAATGCAACACCCTGTAAACAGAGAAAATTTCCCTTGCAGTTAGGTCAGGGTATTCTTCGATCCCGTAGCTCAACATCATGCTATAAATCACGCAGCTTGAAACCAAAAGTTGCCAAGCATTCAGATGAAGCTGGGCAGGGGTAGCTAGAGGTAGTCCAAAACATCCTAGATAGGATGGCAAAAAGGCAGCCATAGCCCGTTCGCAAACATTAGAGGGAAGAGGGCCACATTCTCAACCATGCCATCTGAATCAACAGTCGGGACGCGAGGCCCAAAAACCTCTAGAACCATCGAATCAGGAACGCCGAAAGCACCTTTAGCATACGGAGGTTTGAGGGAGAGGCAATCAACTCCCAAGCCCGACCCTTGAAGAATTGTGAGCTCTCATTGGCCGCGGGTCTCACCACACCCTCGAGGTCCCTTTCAGGCACCCAGAATGAGGTTTCTTAGAGCTAGGGCGAGGAGCATGCTTGGGAGCCATTTTAAGTGAATGAAAGAAGGAGGGTGGCTGACGACAAGCAAAGTAGAAGAAGCTTAAGAAAATGGTTGGAAGAACAAAGCAAATAGGGAAAGATGGCCTAGAGAAGAAGTAGGAGGGAAGTGGAAAATAATGAGGAAACTAGGCTTAAATAGGGAATTGAGCTGGTTGGGCTGCCCAACATATGGAAATGACTAGAGCCCTTAGAGACATAATGCCAGAGACAAATCTCGAGATCCCCGCTATGCATAATGAGGAGGAAAGTAAACACGTACGAGGAAGAGTCGTGCGCGTGGGGTGACACTGGCCAGTCCATTGCCAGACGGGACAATGGATCGATGCCTCACACGCGGTATCAATAACTAACACCTCAACGTAGGCATGGCCCACCATTAAGGTTAAATGGCATGGGTAGAACGTGCTAACAACTTTTGAATTCTCATAGCACACGGTGAGAATTCGCGGGGTAACTGGAGAGGATGTTTTCCACCCTCCTATGCTAGGCTGACTGGGGTTGTTTCCACAAAAGCCCACTTGATGGGTAGACATCCCACCCCAGAAGAAGGACCAGGCAGGGCCCATGAAGCACATATCTAGGGAGGAAAGAGGAATAGTTACATCACCTGGACAAATCATAGCCCACGCAATAAGACAAGAAGCATGCCACGCGGAGTGGTCAGAAAGGATAACTAACAATGTCCAGAGCCAACCTTTCACTTGTCCCTGAAGCTGGAGTAATGGGTGCGCCCCCCCTTGCTTATCGTAAAGGACAAATGTGGGAGGGAAGTAAACACACATGAAATGACATAATGACGATTGTCATGGTAGGTGGTCATCCTGGCATTTGTGCGGCACACCATATGGCCCCTGCACAACTTACTGGTAGCACTTGGGGCCATCCCGACCAGGGTATATAAACCCCCACCCGAGCTCAAGTAAAGGATCTTTGAAAACGCGTCTTACATGATTTCTCCTCTCTCGAGCCTCCAAGACCCAAATACTAACTTAGGCAATGGAGGTGTCCCTTACCACCCTGAATCTCCACTCTAGTGAATCTTGTAGGACCAGCAAGCGTTGCGAAGAGCTGCCCAAGGTGTGAAACACAACATCAACAACTACATTCCCTTTTTGAATTAGAGAGCATTTTTGAAATTCAAGAAATCTCTCTCTCTCTCTCTCTCTCTCTCTCTCTCTCTCTCTCTCTCCCCCTTAGAGAACAACCATAGGCAAGATACTTTGATTTGGATTCCAAACCACTTTGGAAAACTCTTTGTTAAAACAACATATCATTTTAGAAGTAGAAAGTTTTTCAGCCCCATTGCAAAGCTTTCTGAGCCAAGTATTGAAAAAAATGTGGAAGTTAAAAGTCCACTACCATCACAAATTACTTATCTGAAAATTCATTTGGAATATCCTTCCAACCAAAGAGAGGATAAGTAACATTCTCTCAAATCTCCAAGATGAAGAGTGTCCTACCCTCTTGGTAATTGTGAAGAAGAAGCATTGTTTCGTCTCTTTATCCAAGGTCCATTTTCTAGGATTTTATGGAGTGGCCTTTGAACTTGGATGCACTGCCAATCAACTCTATTTCTAATCGAATACTAATGATAATTGATCCTATACCAATTTCGAGACTAAAAGGTCAAGACTTACACAATTTCTAGATCTTGTCTGAAGGCATAGAAATGAAATACTCCATGATCATATAGAACCTTATTTGCAGACAACTGGTGCATAATTAGAAAACTGTTACTAGGCCTATAAACAAGCATGTGGACAAAAGCTTCAAGCACATCTTATCACAGTCTGGACTCCACTGCCCCCAAATAGATGGAGCATCTCGTTTGATGCAGAAGTCAGAGACTCGTTTTCCATATCCTTAGCAATTTGCCGTAATTCAGAAGGATTGACATAAAAAATCGAGACAACAATACCAATAATTGCTGAAGCATCAACTGCACTTTTGGCGTCACAACTAGCATTTCTCTTCAACTAAATTTCCTCACCTTAGAAGGAGATGCACAAGTTATTTCAACAATAAAAGATATGGCAACGGGTTATCTCAGCAATAGAAGATGTGGAATCCTCATCAGTATGGCACATAACTCCAATCACGAATGACACTCGTCAAAATATTTGCTAGTGTGATGATTGGAGCGTTAAAAAAATTTATTGAATACAAGATTGATATGTGCACTATGTGGCAAAATAGGCAACAATCAATTAAGTTATCTGATGTATACCTTTATATATATATATATATATATATATATATCTTATCTAGATGTATTTTGTACATTGAGAGTGATAGAATCCATCCTTAGAACTTATGTAGCTACTTATATTTTCAAATTTTCAATACACGAAGTATGCTTTGATTAGAAAAAATAAATGAGAGAGCCGAGGTGGAAGTCCAAATCAAGACTAGGATTTTTTCTCAAAAAGAAAAAAAAAAAGACTCGGATTTTAATTCTCGTACAGAAAAATATAAAAACACATGCAGGAAGACAGAGCATAGCAGGGCTGAGCAGAGGAGGGCCACTCTCACAACTATCATCATTATTAATCAATCTCCTTGTCCTTTGCCCACAAATGACAAATCCCAGATACCAATCTCTCTCTATATTTTGGACATTCCCATTCCAAATCCTAATCCTCCCTCACTCTTCTCCTCCCTTCTCCCTTGCTGTCATTTTCGTCTCACACTTTCCCAATCCCACACATTTTCCTCCTCCCCAGCCCCAAATCCAAACCATTACAAACTCTCTCCGGCTTTTGGGGTTAGGCTCTTTTCTTTGCTTGCCAATTTTGAACTGAAGATAGTTAGGCTCAGAGCTGAGCTTCGTGTTTTATTGGTGGGGATTGGGATTGAAGGTTTGCCTTGGAATTCTGATTAAGTTAGTTTTAAACTATACTGACAACGATGCCTCCATTTGAGACCTCCGATGCCGATTATGGTGCCGAGTTCTCGTTTGCCGTCGAATACAGTGGCCCGCCCGTAACCTACGATCTCCCCTGTGCCGTTCCAATTAAAGTTGAGCGGATTCCCGTTGCTGCCGCTGTCGCCCAGGTCTCCCTGTCTGATAAACTGTCCCTGCCAGTGGTGCAGCCGCTCTTAGCTCCCGATCCTCGGGGTAAAAAGTTCTCCAAAGAGCTAAAGACGTTGGGTTCTGACTCTTCTACTTTGGTTTCTCCAACTTCGGTGATTGCGTTCGACCGAAATAATGGTCGTGATTGCAAAGAGCTAGAGTTAGTTTCTGAAGCAACTGTGTCTCCTACTTCTGTGATTGCCTTTGAGGAGGGAAATACGAGCAATCGGTGTTATTTCCGGTCAGATGAGTTGAGTAGCTCCCGTGCATTAGAGTTTTCCAATGGCCAGTACGCTTCCGGTGAATTGTGTGATGTAGCAAACAGCTCGAGAGAATTTGGGTTCTCGTCCATCAGTCATGAGCATTCCCCTGAGTTATTAGGTGGAGCTGGGATCTCGAGCACGATAGAGTTTTCCGATAGTTTCGACAAGTCACTAACAAGCTCGCTGGCCTCAAGGGTTTCGTGTAGTCAAAAGGAGAGTTTAGACACAAATAATGACTTGAGTCAAGCAGATTGGGTTTCAAATGAGTCGGTGTCGAGTTTTGATTACCCTTCATCTCAGGTGTCTTCTATGAAGGTTGTGGATGGCAATAATGAATCGAAATGCGAACTTATACGAACCCCAGTTGTGACTTTTCGTGATTTCGAGTCTGTTGATGCTTTTGATGAGGAATATACTCAGGATGCGTCTGAGAAGCGAATGCCTCAAGTGAAAGGGAAGAAAGGTTCATGCTATCGATGCTTTATGGGAAATAGGTTCTCTGAAAAGGAGGTTTGCATTGTCTGTGATGCAAAATATTGTAGCAATTGTGTTCTTAGAGCTATGGGATCGATGCCAGAAGGTAGGAAATGTGTTACTTGCATTGGATTCCCGATTGACGAGTCAAAACGAGGGAATTTGGGGAAGTGCTCTCGGATGCTTAAGCGGCTGCTTAATGACTTGGAGGTTCGACAGATAATGAGGACTGAGAAGTTGTGTGACGCAAATCAGCTACCACCGGAGTATATTTGTGTGAATGCACAACCTCTTTCGCATGAGGAACTGATTATATTGCAGACCTGCGCAAACCCACCGGAGAAGCTCAAACCGGGGAAATATTGGTATGATAAAGTATCTGGTCTGTGGGGAAAGGTGAATGTGATATACTCTCCACATTTTTTCCGTTACTTATATTTGTTGCATGCATCATTATGGAATTTGACCTTTCTGTTGAATTTAACAGGAAGGACAGAAACCTTCAAAGATTATTAGTCCCCACTTGAATGTTGGAGGTCCCATCAAGCCAGATGCTAGCAATGGAAACACACAAGTTTTTATAAATGGACGGGAGATTACTAAAGTAGAGCTTCGGATGCTACAGGTTGAAGTCTCTAGACGATCAAAGACAGAACGGAACTGATTTATGTGTACGAAAAAGCTAAGATCATTTTGTTGTATACTGCAGTTGTCAGGAGTTCAATGTGCCGGTAACCCACACTTTTGGCTGCATGATGATGGATCATACCAAGAAGAGGGACAAAAGAATACAAGAGGCTATCTATGGGGCAAGGTATGGTTTTTTGTTGAATATTTGTTTCTGACTTGTTCTTCATCTAATTTTCATGCGTTGGACATAAATCTTTCATGATACTTTTCAGGCTGGAACAAAGCTTGTTTGTGCTCTCTTGTCACTTCCTGTTCCTTCTAAATTTTCAAATTCTTGTGGAGAACAAGGGAGTAATATAGTTAACAGAACTGTTCCTGACTACCTTCAGCAGAGAATACTTCAGAAGCTTCTATTAGTTGGATATAATGGATCTGGAACGAGTACTATATTTAAGCAGGTAATATCTTAGTGTAATCATGTCCCAAACCTATGATGTTCACTATTTTATTTACGTGAATTTGTTCAAATATGGCTATATAAATGCCAGGTAGCTCATGCATTTTTGTATTCCCTTCTATTGTCGGACATCCAATTTATGTTGAAGAGAAATACTGAAGTAATCCACTTTATCAAATAGAGCTGATGTGAAGAGAGATTTCGTGATGGGTTTAACATCTGAGAGTGATGCCATTATAATATTGTTTTTCTTTTCTTTTCTTTGGATGGTAATTATAATCAGCTGTAATTTGCAGATCCCGTGTAGTTGGGCTGAATTTTGGGAAGCTTTTTGTGGTTCACAACTCCTCTCTCTCTCTCTCTCTCTCTCTCTCTCTCTAGTGGTGTTTAAAATCCTTTTTGTCCTGCTACTTCTAGAAGAACACATGTGACTATTGCTTAAAGATAGTACGTAATGTGTTACCTTTAAAAGTATTGCCAGAAAATTTCTATATTATCATCCTTAAATATGTGATGTGATTTCTACTTGGCTTCAGAGTTTTTATTTTTTGAAGGTCTTCATCCAGAACAAAAGTTTCTTTTTTGAGAAATATAAATTTGCATCCATTAGATATGTTCACTCTGAAGATTTCTGGATTTTATTATTTTTAGTCAGCTCCAATTATGGCGCTTGGTGTTTTTGTAGTTTGATCCAAGTCTTATTTTCTCTGGATTGTCCGAAGGCTATGAAGCAGGAGATTTGTGATATAGACAAACTAGCTACATAGACCTTAACTTTTCACTTTATGAACTTGAATCTTGTAAATAATGAACAGGGGACATAGTCCTAGATAAAGCTAAATGGTGGAAAGGATTTATGTTATTGGCCCCAAGTACTTGGGATTTAAGGGTGTTCCACTTTCTTTTATTTCTATTAAGGGATTGATGATGTCATAATAAGGTACCTCCTCCCCCCAAGAAAGGCTGGTAGGAGAGATTGTGGGTTAAAGACCCATTGGGTGAATTGGTAACTTGTCAATAAAAGGTGCTAGCAAAAGTCATGTTCTAAGTCACACCTGATTTTCCAAATAGTTTAATTTTGTTTTTATATGCATGTTCAGGCCAAGATTCTTTATAACGAAGTTCCTTTTTCTGCTGAAGAGCGAGAAAATATTAAGTTGAAGATCCAGAGCAATGTGTATGGCTATCTTGGTATACTGCTTGAGGGTCGTGAAATTTTTGAAGAAGAAGAGCTCATTGATTTAAAGAAAAAGCATTGTTCTCGTATCATTGACCCCTCAGGTACCAGTTTAAATTAATTCTCATAATATATCTGTAAACAGAATTTTTTTTATTAATAATCAGGATAGGCAAGAGCGCAAGTACACAGGAAACCAATTCTGTCATTTTCCATTCTTATCTTTAACTTGTATGAGCATATATTAGGCATGTTAAATATTTTCCGCAAGGACTTATAATAAGGCTTTAGTTACTATACTCCATGTGTTTCCCCCTACTTCAAACTTTCTTGAAATTTTAGCTTCTAGATGGAACAATGTCTTCAAAATACTAATTGATCTGTCACATATAGATCTATCAACATATCTTGAAATTTAGAGGATGCTTCATTGTATGTAATAATGAGAACTATCTTCCTTTATATAGTGCTTTGACGGTTGTATGTAATAATAAGCACTCAACTAAACATTGGTATCTTAATTATTGATATCAGTATAAGGATTGAGTTTGTTTTCTTCCTCTTAATCAAGATGCTTTGTGAAGTATACTAACTGGATGATGGTCCCCGATCTGCAAATATGATAGAAATTTAGCTTCATCTGGTCCTTATAGACATTGGTGCCTGACTTGTATAAATTAAGCATCTGAAACTAGTTTCTGGCAAACTAACAGGGAACACAGGCAACAATGATGACAAAACTATTTATTCTGTTGGCCCAAGGCTGAAAGTTTTCTCCGATTGGCTTCTCAAAACTATGGTGTCAGGAAATTTGGAAACTATCTTTCCAGCTGCTACTCGGGAATATGCTCCACTGGTTGAGGAGTTATGGAATGATCCAGCCATTCAGGCCACATACAATCGAAGAAGTGAATTGGAAATGCTACCTACTGTTGCTAGTTATTTCCTAGAGCGGGTAAGAAGCTGCATGTTCCTCTGCTGGGTGAAATTTGCAAAATTATGAAAAAACTTGTTTAAGGTTATGCTTCTTAACCTGGGATGGTTTTTGGGAGCACTTTTGCTGTCGTGGAAAAGTAATAGTTTGTTAGAGAGGTGGTTTGCAGTAAACATGAGAATTACCATGAAAACAGGGAATTGAAGGTTTACAAGATGTTATGTTTATGAGCCTGACTAAGCTGAGCCAGGTGTTGCTTAATCTTAGTTATTTTTCCCTATGGATCATCAGTTTTGAGGCTGATTGAGCTTTTAATGACCGAAGCTTAAATTGATAATAGTTTCCCATTTTTTTACCAGCCTTCTGTTAAGCTGTCCTGCAATCTCAATGAGGATCACAGTTGTATTGATACATAATTCTTTATGTGATTATTTGCTATAAAGATCTATTGCAATTCTTGATGATATCTTCATATATGATTTTGCTTTCTATTCAGGCCATTACAGTATTGAGAACAGACTATGAACCGTCAAATTTGGATATCCTAAATGCTGAAGGTGTTACTTCATTAAATGGGCTTGCTTGTGTGGACTTCTCATTTCCCCAGTCAGCACCTGATGCTGACATTGATGCTGCTGATCAGCATGATTCTTTACTTAGGTAGCTGCAAATGTTTTGTTGGCTAAATTCCTTACTTTGGTGCCTTGAAGATGGGTAGCTCTGATAATGATAGTTCCCCATCAAGTTGAGTGCACATCACTATCCGATAGATCATATACCCATGAGGAGCAAACATGTGTGACTGTTCACTATCCGTTGTATGAAGCATAAGGAAAATTGTGTGCCTTCTATGGTTAACTATCAGACCATCTGTGTCTGGTTCTATAATCAGACCCATAGAGAATTACACTTTCATGCATCAATATCTGTGTTCAGCTAGTGCTATTAATGATGGATATACATGTGTGAGATTATATGTTATTCTCTGCACGGTCCCTTGAACTTCTATATTGAACGAAGGCACAACGTTATTACCTTCTACGTTCAGGGACCATTAAGTACATTTCTCCCTCAAGTGATAAATTCTTGTATCACCACTAGAGATCCTATTATACTGGTCATTTTACTCTGGCACATTATCAAATGCACGAAAATTTGGAGAAAACTACTTCCCCATGCTATCATCAAGCCTGAACCTGTGTTATACTGCTTACCTCAGTCTTAATTTACAACTGATCTGAATCAGTGGCTATATATCATCCTATTTGTACACTTGGAAAATGGTTCTTTGTTTGCTGTCCTTAACATTGCCTGTTGTTGGTTCCCAGGTACCAGCTAATTAGAGTACATGCAAGAGGCTTGGGAGAAAACTGCAAGTGGCTAGAGATGTTTGAAGATGTTGGAATGGTCATTTTCTGTGTTGCCCTCAGTGACTATGACCAGTTTTCTGTTGATGGTAATGGTTCTATCACTAACAAGATGGTGCAGAGCAGACAGTTATTTGAATTTATTGTGAATCATTCAACCTTTGATCAGATGGACTTCCTTTTGATACTAAACAAATTCGATCTATTTGAGGAAAAGATAGAACGAGTACCATTGACTCAATGTGACTGGTTTCATGATTTTCATCCGGTGCTCGGTCGTCATCACTCCAATAGCAACAGCAACAGCATCAATAATAGCCCTTCTCTGGGTCATCTGGCATCCCACTACATTGCTGTGAAGTTCAAGAGACTTTATTCTTCTCTCACTGGGCGGAAGCTGTATGTTTCTCTGGTGAAGGGGCTGGAGCCTGATACTGTTGATGCAGCTCTTAAATATGCAAGGGAGATTTTGAAATGGGATGAAGAGAGAGCCAACTTCAGCCTGAGCGAGTATTCAATTTATAGTACTGAGGTGAGCTCCTCTCAGTGATGTTCAAGGCAGAGAAGGCTTGTCAATTGGGTCAATTTCCTCTGGGACACATTTCTTTCGGTTGTAAATATAATGGTTAAGTAAATGGAAAAGAGAAGATTGTTTCCTCGCATAGGCTATTATTGCTGATACTTGAGATTGGCAGGACCACATCAGAAAGGTGAGTCTGAATGGATTTCCATGTGTTTGTTTTTTTACTATGGTTATGTGGTCGTGCCATCTAAGAACATGATTCGAAATATTCATTTTGGAAACAGAATATGGAATTCATCAGGAGTATGTAGGTATGTAAGCATTGTAGCCAACCCTTTTGTGATCTTTTATATGATATGTTGGTTGTACTGAATCAACATACGTGAATATGAGAAGATGCAGATTCACTATAACTGGTTAAACTGAAGAACCACGATCCTTTTTTTTTTTTTTCCTTCTCCATATGTACTGCCTGTGTTACAAGCATTTCTGTAATCTGAATGCCACCGGGATATTCTCCTCCGATCTCAAGGCCATAGGCGCAACTGTTTCATAGGTACGAGGATTGCTAGGTGAGCATGCAGTTCACAATATTATCTTTAGAGACAGATTTCTGAGAGCACCGTAGAGGATTTCAAGTGGCTTTTCTAAATTTCTATAGAAAATGGTTAATAAAACTCACATGAGCTGTTTTAGTTAATGATTTTAATTTTCTACAGTACACTATACATCGACTTATTAATTGTTTATTGTCATTTAAATATTATTATTTTTATTCATTTTAAGTGCAAAAGGCATTTGTGCTGATCAAGCGTTTCTCTATATTTTGATTGCACTATTCATCTTTGTAATTTTTTTTGAATTATTTCTTTTCTTTTCCCTCTCTCTTTTTTATATAATATTTCTCACATATATAAAACATGAAGAGTTATAATATTATTAGCATATTTTATTTTAATAAAGAGAAAAATAATCATGATAAAAACTTTGTAAAACAAGAAAAGTTTTTACTCAAAGCCATGTACTAAAATAACTACTTTATCTAATAATCACAAAAAGATTATTTGAAACTAAATATCAAACAGACATAACTTGACGTAATATGTCGAGTTATGCAATGCAAAGTGATGCCCTCTATTTTTATGTAACAACGGCAACGCCCACCACATGCTAACATTTTCGTCTGGACAAGGCAATTAACATGGACTAAGCCTGTCGGTCAACTAATGCTGCTTTGTCGTTTAGGCTTTAGGTTTAGTCAGATCTGTCTAGCTGGTCTCCACTGTATATCGGCTCTAGATACTGCATGTGTGATGACAACGATCGAGCCCCGTCCCTTGCCCAAATTGCCCGTTTGTTGGGGATAATGGTCATATTTTTCCATCAATTATCTGGAGCGGGCAGGCGGACGCGGATCTGTAAATCTTTTAGATGAAATATATAAGCATATAGTCATGCGTGGATTAAAGGGAATGGTACAAGCCTTAAAAAAGTCTTATTTGCTTGACTTCATTGACAACCCTCTCCCTCATCTCATTTGTTATCCTCGATGGCTCTGTGCATTGGCTTACACGGCGTGTTTCGCTTAGCTTTGTCCACTTTTACACGTACATAGACTTTTCGCCTCTTTGATCGCCTTATCACCTCTCACTTAGCTTGTATTATATATTGAGCTGAGTTTAATTGAGCTTAGTTCTTTATGAATAGTAGTGAGTCGAGTAATAAAATGAGTTATGTTGAATTCATCTAAATTGATTTTAAAGTGTGTTTTAATGTTAAGATGAGTTTAATACTTTTTATAAGAAGTTAAAAAAAGTTATGGATACCACGTATAAATATGTGTGAAGTTGAAAAAAGTTATGAGTTCACGTGTAAGGAATTTTTGAGTTGAGATGAGTTTAATAATTTAAGAGTTGAGTATTTAGATGTTAGACTCAGTTTAAAATTATACTGAGCTCAACTGAGTCTTGCAACCAAACGCAACCTTAAAAATAAGATTTTTTTTCCCTTTATAGTTATATTTTCTAAATATTTTGGAATAAATAAAAAATATCTTACAATTATAGATGATAATTTAATTTATATGAGATCTTGGCCTTTTATATAAATAAATAGCAAAGATATGCATGCAGTTGCTTAACAACCTAATGATCAGCACGTCATGAACAGTAAATATTTTCAAAAAGTATTACGTCCATGAAAAAAAGTCGTTGCACCAAATCCATTGACAGCATATATACATACGTATGTATACACTAATATATATATATATGTGTGTGTGTGTGTTCCCATACTTCACCCACGTTTAAGGTCAAATATGATCACATGATTTCAAGTATACGTAACCACCGGATATTTTCAATTGCAGACGTAATTTATACAATATTTGACTTTTTTTGCGTTTAAATTTCAACCTGATCTTCTCATACATACATACATACATATATATGTATATATGTATCACACCATGCATCATAGATTAATGATAAAATATCAGAGCCTGCCACAATGTATATATAATGATGACAATTCTTTTTACAATCATTAATAAAAATTTATTCCTTTTTATTTTTTATATTTTTTTAATGAAAATGAAATTTTTATTGATATTTGAGAAATGTGATTGGGAAAAAGACAATTTTGTTGATAGTTATCATAAAGATCAGTTGTCAAAAGAGATGATATATTGCAACATGATCCAGAATCTAATTAGTTTTGGTGAGTCCTTTCATTCAACATCTCTCCTATCTAGGCCTGCAACCCGACATGAAATAATCGAGTTTGTACCTGATCCAACCCGAAAGCAATTATTTAAGGTGCCAAATCGATTCGATCCGACCCTATAAAATGGAATCGGGTCGAATCCGTATGACCCAACATTTACTGAAGAAACCCACAGTTCCCAACCCAAGCCTTCAACAGACGCTGCAACAAAGCCCACGACTTCAGCCCAGTTGCTTTCTCCACTTCATCTTCAACTCGAGTCTTTTGTTCCCAGATCTAGGGTTCCAACATGTTATAATCAGCGGTTTGAGAGGTAAGAAAGGCAGAATCTTGGAGGTCTCGGGAAGGAACAAGACGAAGAAGTCTGGTCTGAAGTGAGAAACCCCCTTTTAAATCCCAACCTGCAGTACTAAAGTGTTACACAACATTCGATCTCCATAATTTCTCCTTTCCCAAACTACATCTTCGATCTCCTTTATCGCCCACTTCAATTGTCTGGTTTTTATTTTTTATTTTTTTCTTACTCATTGGAATCAGCTCCGGTTGGCAGTTGGCACAACACAAATGGTTATTTGTAGTTCGTCTAGTTCGACGGATGTCGCCACGACCAAGCTCATCTAATTACAAGACAGTCCGCTTCGATTGCTAAGGTTTCTTATGTTCTGCAAAAGAACCCCAAGTTTACTCGAAGAGATGGACTTCGACGACGTCTTATCCATCGTGAACGAAGATGAACAGCTTCAAAGTTCAACCTTCTCTGTTTTATTTTGCTTTGCCATTGAGGAAGTTGAAGCAACCACTCCAGCCCGAGGAAATGGCTGCATTGGCGGTGAGAAATTTGCTACATTGATGGTTGTAGTGAAATGAAATTTACTTTATTCTGCGTTGATGAAGGCAAGTGGAGGTGAGAAATTTGTAGAGTATCACAAACTGAGAAATTTGCAGAATATTTGGGCGGCTAGGGTTTGAGCTTGAGGAGAAGTTTGTATTTATAAGGACGGGTCGACACCGAAGATAAAAACCCGTTTCTAGTCGGGTTGAGACCCAACCATATAACAACCCGATAAAGTCGGGTCGGGTCGGGTGATTTTAATCGGGTCTTTCGGTTTCTCGGTATTTTTGCACATCCCTACTCTTATCTACAGACTACTCTTCTTGCCTCCATTATTTTTATAAAATTTTTCATCTCATCTCATCTAATTGTAATAATTTTTAAAAATTTTTCACATAAAATAAAATAAAAAATTCAAAATTTTTAAATCTCAAAATAAAAATAATATTAAAAAAAGATTCTAACAAGATTTTATTTAATTTTCATCTCATCTCATCAACAAAAATAAACGTTACCTTAAAAACGATTTACCAGTACGTGTTCTATGCGTGAAAGAATTATATGAATATAAATACATGGGTATTTCTTGAAAGAATTATATGAATATAAATACACATATACATATACATACATATATATATATATATGTGTGTGTCATCTTTCAGCACAAACTTTTTTATCTTTTTTTTTTTTATCTCAAAACACTTTTTCATCCTTACAAAAGAAATAAAAAATAAAGACATAAGATCATTTGACAAACGGAGCACTTTTTTTAAAAAATAGTTTTAAAGAAAATACTCGTAAAAATAAAAGGACAGCTTAGTGTTTACGGCAAACGGACCAAGTCGAGTAGAAGAAGCTGTTGGTCACAAGAAACGGACTGCAGTCATTAAAAATCTTGAAAAGAAATACGTGTTGAACAAACACTACAGTCGTCATGTCCAATGACAACGACGCTACTTGTTTCGACTAATTATTTTTGTCCTATTATTGAAGAAAGAGTGATTAATTTCTCATAAACCAATCAGCCATATCAGCCAAAATAGAATTCTATTGGAAATATTAAAATTATGAAAATGGTCACTCCAAGTCCCTCGACTCAAAATATAACTCTTTTTTGTAATTTACCCTATTGCTACCTGATACAATTATTAATATTATGTGCGTATTTCGCACTCCTGTAAATTCCTACGATAAACTTGTACTTAGAGATGACAATATGTGACACGACTCGTTAATCCAATACGAACACGACACGATAAAAGCGGGTTAGGGTTTAGCCTTAACGGGTTCGGGTTAAAACAGATTGACCCGTTAATACACGATTCAACCCGTTAGTGACCCGTTAAGAAAATTAAATTTATCTTTATACCCTTAGACCTAAAGGGCAAGAAGGACGCTCCACTTCCTTTTTTAAGTTCTAAATTTGTTTAGATCTGTGTTTTAAATTTTTTTATTATATTTGAGATTGTAACAATAATATATTTACATTGTATGTTTTGTTTATTATATTTGGAATGTAATTTTAATAATGAATATTATTACAAATTATGTGGATCATATTTGTTTGGATTGTAATTTTAGACTTGTAGTTAGTTTTTTATTTTTTATAGATATTATTTATATTTAAATATTTATATAAAATCAATTAAGTCAAACAGATCGTGTTGTATCGTGTCTGTTCAACCCATTAACGTAAACTGGTTGAAACGGAACAGGTCGTGTCGTGTGATTTCGTGTCAATTTATTTATTATTCATTAACAGGTCATAACGGGTCGTGTCGTGTCAACCCGTTATCTTACCGTGTCGTGTTCGGGTTTAGAATTTTGACATGAAATCCTTAACGGGTCGTGTTCGTGTTGACCCGTTAAGTGTAATGTATATACCTTGACACGACACAAACACGACCCGTTAACACGATTTGACACTCCTACCTGTACTAGAAGAATCAAGGAAGGTTTGATGGGTGTGAAACGCCTCCAATGTCAAAGTCAATCAAATTGTATACACTGTTTCTCTGCGAATCGAAGGACTAATTCAACTTACCTCAATTGTTAATTTCCTCTAGTATATATAAAGTAGGGGAGAGAGTAATAGGTTTGTGTAACAACACAAGCCTTTGATTCAAGTTAGGTCTGGGGTTGCTATTATTTCAACTTTCCATTATCTGATCTTGCGTGGTTATCTGGAGGAGCATTTGAATCTCCATATTATTTGGGGAAGACTTTGTGGTTATCTTATCCGATAGTTAAGCCAAGTGGTTTAGGGTTTGTTATTACTAGCCATGGGGAATTCCTTGGTGTCGGTGTAGCAGGCTGGCTTTGTTGGGCCTTTAAGGTGTGGGAGCAGTCCTGTTAGCGAGGGAGGACTTTGGTCCCTCTAGTTATCTTGCAAAGCCTTCATGTGATGAGACTTTTCCTTTATGCCACCTCGTTACTCGGACTATACCCTCACTCTTAGCTTTATGTAGGTGCACTTCCGTACGTCAAGGGCATGCGTCGTTCCACCTTTGCGCCCTTTCCTATCCCCCTTTGTACGTGATATGTTTCTTTGTCTTATAGGGGAACGCTCAAACAACGTTGTGTCTCCTGGGCTATTTATCTCTCTATACTGCCAACTTTATCACTTCATTCCTTCTCCAACACTAACTCGTTCTTTGTTATTGTGTTCTTCCCTTTCTCTATTTCCCCTTCTCGACTTATTGTTCTCCCTTTTTTGAATCTCCTTCCCTTGATCGCTTTGGGCAATTCCTTCTGTTCTGGCGCCCATGTCTCTAGGTCCTCCGGACCCCGCGACTCTCTTCGTCAGGCTGGAGAAACTGATTCGCGTCATTCCCCTGACTTTGAGTGGACTTAGTAGTCGGATACAACGTCGCGTGCCGACTTGGACTTCGTGAGAAATCAATACGGAGTTCCTAACTTTGTGGTGTTGAGTTTACTGGAATCTAGCCACAGGACCATTGATTTCAGGGGTTTCACCGCCCAAGTGACATTGTACTCTCTGATGTTTTTTATAGGGCTTCGCTTGCCGTTTTGCCGCCTTGTTCGTGATATGCTCAATTTCTTGGGGTTTGCTCCTTCACAGCTTATTCCTAAAGCATGGAGGATATTGATGGCGTGCTTCGTTGCGTGACGACAGTTTTGGAACCCACTAGTGAAGACTACCTAGACCTTATGGCAAGGAAATTCCTCTTTACTCACATAATTAGACGCATAGATGGAAACTTGTGCAATTTCCGATCTTGGATTGGCAACTGGGTGGTGCTTTTGGAACGCCGTTACTCTCATGCCAACAAGTGGCAAAGGAATTGTTTCTGGTAGTGGTTGGAAATTTCCTCTAGGCGAGGTTGCCCGTCGTGAGTTCCCCGTTCGTGCATTATGGGGCCTTGTTTCGAAAGACCGTGACTTTGCCATCATTCTTTCTAATCTGGAAGATGCCCATTTGCCTCTGGTTTATGCTTGGGTGGAAAGGAATGACAACGCCACTTAGTTTGATGTTCATCTCACCCGTGCCAATATTGGCAGGATTTTGGCTTCACCCAATCGAGCTCATATTTTTGGTCGCTAGTTCTTAGGCACTCCCTCATTGTCTCGGGGACGAAAAAGAGGGTCTTCACCCCTTCAGGCCAAAAGGGGGAATAAGCCTCATTTAGAACGTAGCCTTTTCATGGTGAGGTTGGGCCTTCTGAAGAATCAAGATCTATTGGGGAAAGGCCCGTTCAGGCTTCTGTGCCTATTGGGGAAAGTAGTTCAACTAGCCCAACTTCTCCCATTTTCGATTTGCTGGAGGAAATCATGGACCCAGCCGAGACTAACCTAGCACTGGTGTTGGATGTGGAGTCCTTTATGGCGCCCGGTCAGGAGGTCGTCTGACTAACCCTTCCTATTGCGGAATGTTAAGGTGACACTTCTGGTTCTGACGATGACGAAGATGATATTGAAGTGGCTCTTCATTTTTCATTTTTGGAAATTGCACCTACAATCCTAAAGAGTTCTACCGCCCTTTTTAATGATGTGGGTGAGGCGCCTTTGACCCCTGGTGGCAGTGTCGGTCCCTTTGGGTTAGAGTGCGGCCCTGCTTCACTCTTTACTCCCTCCACGGTTTTTGGTGGTGCAACCCTTGAGATCCCCTTTGTTATTCATGAGTGTCTTCATGAAGAACCCTCGGGATTGGACTTTAGTGGAGGTTGGTGTCCATCCCTTCATCGCTTTCTAGTACTTTGCTAGTGAGGGGTGATGTTTCCTTGCCCGTTCATCTGGGTGATCATGTCCCCAAGATCGCCCTTTAGACTTAGTTGAACAGCCAGGGAACCCTGGTATTTGACCTATAGGGGCGATGCTTCCTCGCCTGTGCCTCTAGGTGATCCCATGGCTAGAGATCACCATTTGGACTCAATTGAGCAGCTAGGGGAGGGTGTTTTTGCAACTCCTGTTGCCTTTCCTCAACATCTTCTGGATCACCTATCCCCATGGGGCCTTGGTGAGGTGGGTGACTTCCTTCCCCCTAATGGAGACGTTTAACCTTTTAAGGTTGCCTGGACCTTTAAGTTCCTGTGTTGCTCGACGTACCCTACGAGCAGGTGGTTATAGGGAGGAGGCCGTTTGCGCCATGGCGCATAAGCTCCAAGGTTTTCTGTCTCCGATAAGTTCTATCTTTGTTTTATGCATTTCCAACTCTTTGATCGTTACTTGTTTTATGGCCTAGGGAGTTGACCATCTTGTGGCTTGGATAGTCAATCGTTAGATTGACTTTGAAGAGGACAACCAATCGATGTGCTCATATATTGAGAGGGCGCATTGTGCTATCTTGGCTGCCCGGGTAGATAGGGATGAAATGGCGAGAAACTTATCTCAATTAGAGTCGTACTCCCACTATTTAAAGGATCAGGTTTCTTTTCTCCGGGGTTAGGTGGGCGATTTCTAGTATGACTTGGGAAATCTCAAGGAGAAGAGAAACGATGCTATTCTGAGGCAAAGATTTTGGAGGAAGAGTGTGACACATTACGCGATCATCTTGGTCATATGGATAAGGAACTGGAGGAGGTTCAACAGCATATTTCCAATTATGCTGCCCTTTTGACTCAATCTGAAGAGGCTCAGCGGGAACTATGTATCCATCTTAGCCTTGCTCGTGGTTAGAAAGTTAGCATTGAGGCCCAACTTGCAGAGGTGAGCCCGGAGCTAAAGGGGCAAGACCAACGCTTCATGCAATTGCACACTGTCTCTAAGAGCCATAGGAGGAAGTCGGTTGCTTCTAAGCTAAAAGTGGTTGAGTTGAATGCTAAATTGGAGGTCTCCCAAGAGGAGGTTGTTCACCTTTCTCCGCAATTGGTGGCTGCCCATAAGGTCTGTGATAGGACGTGGGGCCTTGGCTACAAGCTTGGCCTTAAAAAACTAAAAGACCATCTGATGGCTCATCCTGGGGCTAACTTGCGATCGCTGAAATTGAAGTCCATCTAGGTCAGTCACACTTCCTACCAAGTCTTTGACTCTTAGGGTAGGGACACGATGCTTGGCACCTTTTCTTTCCCAGTTCACCACAATGCTTTATTTTTTTTTCCTTTTATTATTTACACTACCATAAGAACGTTTTGACATTGAGCAGTGTGTAATGATGTTAAGACATTTGAAACTCCTTTTCTCTATTAGTCTGTTTTGTGCTTTTGATTTCGTATGTGAGTAGATGGTGGTTTTGCTTATTTTGCTTGGTTTGTTGTTCGGTAGATAAGTTTTACAACTGGCCTCCTAGTTTCTTCGTTTAGGCGGGAGAAGGAAACTAAGTGGTTTCCTCATTTGTTTGCCATGGACAAGTGGAGACAATTGGTTTACGTTTTGGACGAGAGAGGGACTCAATCGCATTTAGGGGCGAGGAGGGAAACACTTTACAAGTTATTTCCTCCTTTGTTTTCCATGGGCGAGTGGAGACACTCGGCTTTTATATTTAGGCGGAGATAAGTTTGACCGTGTTTAGGGACGAGGAGAGAAGTACTTTACTAATTTGTTTTCTCCTTTGTTCGCCATGGGCAAGTTGAGACACTCGGCTTTTATATTTAGGCGAGAGAAAGGTTCACTAACCTCTAGTATGTTGTTTCGACGTTTTTCAAATCGAAAGGTATTACTTCGTAGCAATTTAACCCTTGGTTGGTTATTTTTCTCTTAGTCGTCTTGGCTCATCCGAATCTAGTTATATCCAAAGTAGGTGTCTATGAAACTTAACATCCAATGTCCCACTATTGAGTCTACAATTAGATAGATTCTTAGTAGTGAGAAGCTGTCTTTTGAGCATGCTTTATTAAGATCAGTGAAATCAATACACATTCGCCAATTTCCTTCAAGTTTCTTTACGAGTACTACGTTTGAGCACCAATCTGGGCAGTGGGTTTCTCTGATGAACTCTGCTGCCAAAAGGCGGTTGACTTCTTTTGCAATCGTTGCATATTTCTTGATACTGAAACCTCTCCTTCTTTGCTCGACAGCCCTTTACGTGGGTTAAGACATAGGTGGTGCTCTATCACCTCCGCATCTATACCGAGCATGTCCTTGTGGCTCCAGGCGACATCTTTATGTTTGGCTAGATCCTGCGGATACTGGTAGGGTGATGGACTTGACTGGTTGCACCACTTCTCCTAAAACCCCTTTTAGTAGGGTGGGCGACAGACATAGTCTACTTTGGTCGATCTCCATCTTCATAAAAGCATCCCGAAAAAGGATGTAAGTTGAACTGTTGTTATCGACCAATATCCTATATGTGTTGTAATTAGCTATCAACATCGTTACTACCAACACATCATCATGAAGGGTAGATTACTCCCTTGCAGTCGTCGTCAATGAAGGATATGATGGCCGCTTGTCATGACTCCAGTTCTTTATTCAGTCTTCCGATGTTGAAGAATTCTTCACATCTTCCTTTGCGGACACAGCCTTTCCTTTCGGAGGAGGTCAAGCCACCTTCAACGAACCCTCTAGCGATGGTGCATATTTCCTCTAGGGGAGCAGTGTTTCGGTCTTGACTTTGGCGAGGGACCTGGGTGTGGTTTTCTCTTGTTGTCCTTCTCCTTCTCGAGTTTTAATTCCTACGAATCCTTTGCTCTCGATCCTATCTCCTTTCACTCGGTTGCCATGGTGGCGAGGAGTTCTGGGCAACTAGCCGCTCGAGCTCTCTGCTACCTTGCATTTCCTCAATTCTTCGCTTTAAGGAGTGACAATCCTTCGTTTGGTGTCCTCCTATGGTGTGATAGGTGCAGAATCATTGGGTCATTTGACCATGGTGGTCGTCGCCCTAAGTTGTTTCCTCAGTTCTGTCTTGGACATTCATGTTAAAGTATTGGACTCAGACATTCAACATTCGCATTGGAGCACCTCCTTCTTACCTTTTGTCCTGTTGGTTCTTTCTTGTCTTCGGGTCCCTTTCTCAATCTCCTCCTTAACCGACTTTCCTTTTCCAATCCTCTGACTAATCCATCTTCAACTTTCTCAGTGCGCTGAGGGCTCATAGGGTATCTTCAATATTGACAAAGTCATATGCACGGTCCATGAATTCACTCAAAGTGGTTGGGGTCTTCCTCGCCAACTCTGCCATGAATGGGTTTCTAGGCCAAACTCCTCCCAACAACATTACTAACGTGATTTTTTAGTCTTAGTCATCCGCAACCATGCATTCTTTATTGAAACGAAGGATATATGATTTTAGGCTTTCGTCTTCCCTTTGTTTCACGATAAGGAGATACGCAATATGTCTCATTCTCTTTCTGCTTGCCATAAATTGCGTTAGGAATTGCCTACCTAGTTCTTCAAAGCTGCCTATGTAGCCTGGCTATAGTGCTCCAAACCATCCCTAGGCAGCCCCCTTCAGGGTTAAAGGGAATGCCCAGCATGCAATCTCCCAAGAAACCCATGGAGTTTCATATGAGTTTTGAACGTTTTCAAGTGTTCGACGAGATCTTTGGATCCATCTTACATCTCAATCAGCAGAACCTTGAACTTTGGCAAGAGCGGCGTCGTCATGATTTCTGCACCATATGGCAGGTCAGTACTGGTGAGCAATTGATTGACAGACAAAAATGTGCCCTTTTTTCGGGTCATACAAATCATCCAATTTTAAAAATCAAAGACACAACAATCATAAAATATTCGATAATAAGAATGAAAAATCTAAAGAGTGAGCCATATTACAAACAATGAGATTTTCATATTTATATTCATAAGCCGAAATCCCTTCGAAGACAACTGAAAAAATTAGAACCATACAAGAAGATTAGCATGGTCCCTTTGCAAGATGACACACAAATGAAAGAAATTCATAACGCGAAATGATAACAAATCTGGATTGTAGCTAATCATCTAAGCTCCTCCATATGCTGGTGCGTAGGTGTTTTGTGCATGTGGTGGGCCGTGGCTATCCCATCTTTCTACTTCTAAAGGTGTGTGGATCTAAAGTCAATATAAAGTCTCCCTCAACATGAAAGTAAGTCGATAAAGCACATATAATAAAATATTTATGTGAAATAATTTTATTTAAAAAATAATTTTTAAAAATTTAAATTTTATAAATCAAATATTACAATTTAAGTGTGTGAATGGTATATTCTAAACGACTTAAGCATAGAATAACTCATGATCCGTTTGGATATTTAGAATAATTTAATATATCTGTGAATAGTAATTAAATAGTTTAAGTTAACTTATTTTATTAGACCTTAAAAATGATAAAGAAAATATTGAATAAAAATATTATAAAGTTACAAAATTATATGAATATTTTTTTTTAATTTGAAAATGTATTATTATTTTTTGTATTTTATTTGAGAGTTTGAAAAAATTATAATAATTAAATAATGATTGAATAAAAAATTAAAAATTGAAATTTTAAAAATATCTTGCGTTTGAATAATATTTATGAAAATATATTTGAAAATTTTGTTGCCAAATTTAACTTTAATCAAGAGTGAATTAAATGTTTCAAAAAAAAAAAAAAATCACCGAGTGAATAAAAGTGGAAGATGAAACGTAAATTACCTCTCTCTCCGTATATTGAGGTCCACTACAGGGGCAGTTTTGTACAAACGTCGAATTGACCGGGTCGCAGACTTTCTTGAAAAGTCTAAGAGGGGAAGCTTTTCTTCTTCTTCTTCTTCTTCTTCTTCGAAAATTCACACGGTTTTGCTCCCCTGTCTTCGTTGATGTCCTTTTTTTGGTCCCTAAGAATCTCACAGATTCTTCGCAGAAACAGCGCCAGTCTTTCAATTTTACTTTTTCTTTCTTTGCGAAGTAAAAAATCTTAGTATGGAAGCGATCTGTAGTTGATCACGAGCAAGCATTGAAAGGAGTTTCAGAGGTAAGTTCGTTGGATGCGACATTCAATTGTATTTTCCATGAAAATCGATTCAAAAGCATAGATATATGTACACGCTGTTGACTATAATAGTCTCCTCTCTTTCTATGAGCATTTATTGGGACGGATGGCCTCCCAACGCCATCCACAGGGTCCGCTTTTAATTCCTCCATTAATTGCAGAATTCCGAGCTCTCTCCCTCTCTCTCAAAGCTAACAAATTTTTCATGTTGGTCTTACTGTTTGATGACTTTTGTTCTTTACCTTTTGCAGCAAAACGGTTATGATTACTCTGTTTTGGCTCAATTTCCATCCAGAGTGAATAATGATTTCCCGCCAACAACAGATTGTGTATGTCTCCCTTATCATCGTAATGTCCATTGTGTATCCTACTGGAGCCGAAAGTCCAAACCCCTGCAAAACCTCGTGCGGACCAAATAAACGCGTACCGTATCCATTCGGCTTCTCGAGCTCTTGCGCGATCAAATTATCCTGCTCCAATGACTCCGATATCCTGGTTGGCGGATTCCGAGTCCATAACATAACATCTAGCAGCATCCTCGTCGATCTTCCGGCGCAATGTAACCGTACGATAGACTTGATCAGGCCGCTCTTCGGCAGCAACTACGCACTGACATCAAGGAACAGCCTCCTCCTCCAGAACTGTACCTCCAAGCCGAATGCCTGCACATTACCCACCAGCTTAGTCCTGGCCCAATTCAATTTACAGGGCTGCGATGCCAATATAAGCTGCTTCGCTGAAGAAAGTAGACGGAACACCGATATGCTAAGCTACGAGAATGTGAGTCGGACAAACTGCACCTTCTTGTTCTCCTCCGCCGCGCTTGACCGGGATTCGCTCCAGCTTCAGAGGGTTGAGCTGGGGTGGTGGCTCGGTGTCGAAAGGAACCGTAATTGCTCTAAGAATTCATATTATACGCCGGTTCCGACTCCCGACGGCAAGACAGGTTTCCGGTGCGGGTGTAAGGACGGATTTAAAGGCGATGGATACGACGACGGCGACGGTTGCAAGAAAGGTGAGTCAACTCGCCGAGTTTTATTTCTTTTATCCATTAAATTATATATTTTTTTAGTTTCGAACTTTCAAGTTGGATGAGGATATCCAATCAGAAACCGACGCGCCATCATTTTCTGCTGTCAAGTCCAAGGTGGGACGGCCGAAAATGCTGACCGCGGGTAGTGGACCGGATTTCCAAGAAAAATCCCATGGCCATTTTAACCATTGAGCGACCTTTAGCAAGATGAATTCGTGGGTGGTGGAGGGGGCAAATTGGTCCTGATAATATTTCCTTTGATTTTGTGTGTGACATTATGACATATGATAAATGTAGGTCCCATGAAGATAAATTGGCCCTGATGAATGGATTTCTTTTGAGTTATTTTCTGATTAGATTATGGATTGGTAGAGAAGATGACGATGATGATGATACAATTAAAAAGTCAAAGCCAGTTGCAATTCCTTCTAGTTGTTTATGGAGTATGATTTTAGGGGAAGCACATGTTCAAAGGTTGGTTGGGTTTGGACTTTGGATTAAAGAAATCAGAAGGAGAGGAAGACTTAGATTAGCAAGATCCCAACAACAGTTTGTTTGATTTTTATGCAATTTTCCCAAAAAAAGAAAGGATTATATTTTTCTCTCCTTGAAATAATTTCACTGTTGTAAGTTTGTAAGTTACTTTTCAGATTTTTCATATATAAATTAGCTAGGCAAGTAAGGATGTGGATTTCTGGATTGCAAGCCATATATATACAAAAAATTCTAGATATAAGCCTCACAATCCTGTACATCACTTAAAAATATGTGATTTTATTTTTTACTCTCACACTCTTATACATCACATGTTAAGAAGCATGAGGGTAAAAAAATAAAATCACATATTTTTAGGTGATTTGTAGAAGTATGGAGTTTCTGCGTAGCACAATTCTATATATATATATTTACATTCTCAATGCATAAACTTTTGATATAACATAGCTGAAACTTATTGCAGTTTCTAATTGCAATCTTACGAGGTACCTGTCTGGCCATTGCGGGGGCATGTCTAGAGTCCGTCTTCTCCTCGGAGGTAAATCTATTGTTTCGTACTAGAAAATGTTATATTTTGGTAGATTAATGTGCTTAATTTTCCTTTTTCCCAAAATCTCTGCTTCCCCTCCTTGGAACAGAATGGAAAATGACCCTACAGTCTCATGGGATCATAGTGATGGTGGTTACTGTTGTTTCTATCTTTTCAGCTGCCATATATGCTGTATACAGATATGCATACATATAGCAATACTTTATAGGTTTTTCACATACTCCACGGAGTGAAGTTTAGTTAGGACTAGAGATTTTCTAGACAATAAAATAGTCCATATTCTTCTCTGTTTAGGGATTGTTGCTGGAGCTTCTATAATGGCTGCACTGTGTATTACATGTTACTTTGTTCGGCGCCGCTCCACTTGTTTGAAAAACGAAATGAGTGCAAGACGCCTCCTATGTGAAGCTGCTGGCAACTCCAGTGTACCTCTATATCCTTACAGAGAAGTAGAAAGAGCCACTAATAACTTCTCTGATGGACAAAGGCTCGGAACTGGGGCCTTTGGTACAGTTTACGCAGGAAAACTTCAAAATGACGAGTGGGTCGCCATAAAAAAGATCAAATATAGAGACACCAACAGTATTGACCAAGTCCTGAATGAGATCAAACTCCTTTCCTCTGTAAGCCACCCGAATTTAGTTCGCCTCTTAGGTTGCTGCATAGAGGACGGCGAACAGATCCTTGTCTATGAATTTATGCCTAATGGAACTCTATCTGAACATTTACAAAGAGAAAGGGGTAAAGTACTCCCATGGACTGTAAGGCTCACAATTGCTGCTGAAACTGCTCACGCCATAACATATCTCCACTCTGCCATGAATCCACCTATTTATCACAGAGACATCAAATCTAGCAATATATTATTGGATCACAGCTTCAAATCGAAGGTAGCTGATTTTGGACTTTCTAGACTGGGCATGACAGAAATATCACACATCTCTACAGCACCACAAGGGACTCCAGGCTACGTTGATCCTCAATACCATCAGAACTTCCATCTCACTGATAAAAGTGACGTTTACAGTTTTGGAGTAGTTTTAATAGAGATAATAACTGCATTGAAAGTGGTTGATTTTGCTCGACCTCCGAGTGAGGTGAATTTAGCAGCACTTGCTATTGATAGAATTGGGAGGGGTTGTGTGGATGAAATAATAGACCCTTTCCTTGAGCCAAATAGGGATGCTTGGACACTTTATTCTGTTCACAAGGTTGCTGAGCTTGCATTCAGGTGCCTTGCTTTTCATAGTGACACGAGGCCTTCTATGATGGAAGTGGCAGAAGAGCTGGAACACATCAGGCGCAGTGGGTGGTCAACATTGGAAGAAAATGCATGCATCGCGTCTTCGGCGGTATCCTCTTGTTCTTCACCACATAATGGAAGCAAGAAGTCACTGGGTGGTGGTGGTATGACAGTTGGGAAGGCAGGGTTAGGGAGCCAGAGATCGGTTGTTCCAGAAAAAGTGGAAGATTGTGCAGCTTCAATGGAGGAGGTGAAGGATAGCTCCCCTGTTTCTGTATATGATCCATGGTTAAGTCGAGAAAGCTCGCCTTCAGCAAACAGCTTGTTGGGTAATGGAGCTCGGTGATACGAAATTAGCTTCTTTTGGGTTCTTACCTTTATATTGCCTGGTGAATACTACACAAGTATGTTAGAGCTTTCCCTTACCAGGGCCCTACTGCTTAGACATTAGTTGCAGACATTAATATTAGTTTCACGGTCTTATGAAATCTCTGTCCATTCCACTCATTTTTAGGCTTTAGGTGATACACAAATGATAAAACTTTCTCTAGCTTGATATCAATGCTTTGTCATTCTCGAGTGCAATTAACAGTGGTGCTAAAGCAAATGGATTTTGCCAAGTCTACAGTACATCAGTGCTATGAAGGTATACAAACTGACGTGGCACTGGTACATGTCACTATTATGTTAGTCGATATACAATTTTCATTTTTTATATTCACAACTCACCTACGTGTCATTGTCACCGCCACATTAGTTTGTATGTCTACGTGGTACCCAAATATTGTAACCCAAGCATTTTGCAAAGGATATTGGCATTTTTTTATTATTTTTAAAGAACATTGACTTTATTAATCTTTTATGTTATGCTATAGCAGGGATACCCCGTTACTTGCGAATTAAAAATGATCAGCAGGGTAACTACCGAACAACACATGTTATAAGAAATATGATTTTCATCCAAGTCTTCTAAAATAAGTCCAAATTTTCCCGTAGTTGACATGCAAATTAACCATATAACTGTTGGGCTTGTTTGTGTGGAAACAATTCTATTTTGTGGCGGTTTGATTTGATGAACTGATGACCTGATTCGATAAGAATTCATTATGATTTTTTTTTAGATTTTTAATGAGGCTCATTTTATATCTTAAAAGCCACTATAGCGAATGAATATGAATAAGTAGTACTTTTTGTTTCATACTTTTGTTTCATTTATGCCTCTGTGTGGTTGGCTGTTATTACGGTTTTATCCCTCACTCTTGTATTTTACTTTTCAAATGTGCCCTTCTTTGAGCAACGGTTCCTGCCGTGTAATGATTGATCCACTTCTCCCATCTCTTACGTTTACGTTTTTACCCCTATATTTTCTTCCAAGTTTGTCCTTCTTTTTTAGTTATTTTTCCTTTTTATCTCTGCTTTTTTATATTCTGTTAGTGCATTTACAGTTTTATCCCTATATTTTGCTTGTTTACCCTTTTTCTCCCTCGGTTTGTTTTTATTTTGTTCGTGGTTTTATGTTTTTGCCCCTCAGTTCCATGAACCCTGAATTTACACTGATACATTGTGTTTGAATTTCTTCAACTTTAAGAAAAAAAACTTATCCATAGAGATAAAAGCAACGCAGATCCAAAAAAAATAATTCAAATTTCTACAAATTTACAGTCAAATTTGTACAAAAAATGTCAAAAGATGTTCAAATTTGTAAGGATTCATAAACAAATTCATACCCATATGACAAAACCGAAACAAATCTTCTCAGATTTGTAACCATTCATAAAGGAAATTTCTAACAAAGAAGCACAGAGAGAGAGAGAGAAAGAGGGAGGAAACTAACGCAAATACAAAGAAAATCCCTACAAGTTTGTATAAATTCACTAAATCAATCATACTCATTTAGACTAAATGAAATAAAATGTAAAAACAAGATGTAAACAATAGAGTAAAATTTCTCAGATTTAAAGTAAAACATGAAGCATAGCCGTGTTCTTCACGGTTAAATCCGAAACGAATTTCTACAAAATAAAACCTTGGTTTGCAAAAGAAAAAAAAAAGTGTATATCTATTTTAAAAAATAGAGTAAAACTTTTCAGATCTAAAGTAAAACGTCTAGATCTGTTGAGTTTGTAAAGATTAAAAAAAAATTCCCCATATACACCAACACCCAATGGATGTCGTCTTCCTCGTCTTTGTTCTAGAAAAATAACATGGAGATGGAATAGAGAGCTTTTGAGAGAGAGAGAGAGAGCGCTTTTGTGAGTGAGAGAGAGAGAGAGATGAGGAAGTGAGGCGAGGCAAAACGGCAATATGTTGTTGGTGTTGATGTGGCTAAGAGAATAAGCAGATGGTTATCTATAGTGTGATGATGAGGGTAGGAGATAGAGAGAATGAAAAAGAGAGAGAAGGGGACGAAGACTCTCGAATATGGATGTTTGGAGAGAGAGAGCTTTGAGAGAATAATGGGGTGTCGGCGCCGAGAAGGAAAGAAATAGAGGAGAAAAAAACTTTAGGATTTTTTACTTCTTTAAATGGCATCGTATTTTGTAATAAGAAAATAAAATCTTCAAAAAATAAATTTTATTTCTTTCCATAGAACGGAACATATGAGAAGAGAATAAAGAAAAATATAGGGTTTTCATTCCCTACGGCCAAAACGCTGCCATTTAGGTAGTTGAGGCTTGGGTTTCTTTTTTGGACTAGGCTATTACACGGATTTAGCTTCGATTTTTAGGTCTCAGACTTTAGAAATGAAAAATATATTATTTCAAAAAATAGTCCATTTACAAATTATATCACAAATGATTTATACTTTTTTTTTCATTTTATTTGATACTATTTGATTATAAAATTTTTATGAAGATAAAATATTTCCTAATACGTTAGATTATAGTTTATATTATAAAAATCATAAATAAATAAAATAAAATATCTTCATGTTTTCAATATATATTAAGTCATTATCAATATTTATAACCATAAATAAATTCTAAATTATATATTATCGATCATCATACAAGACTTTTACAAGTCAGTTATACGTATATAAATATATAGTTACTTAGCAAGATGGTTTTAGGAATTTGCTGGGTGATAGTTCAAATGTTTCTAATATTGGATTGTTTTGAGAATGATGCTAGACAAAATGTGATACATTTTATGAATCTTTGGCTATTAAATGTAATGACTACTAATTTTGACATATTTTTTTTGGATTTGTTAGAATAGATAGCATTCTAGGATTTTAAACGATAGAATTTAGTTCTTATTTTAGAAGATAAAATTATTATTCCCTCCTCTACATTCCACAAGTAAACATAATTAGTTTGTTGCATTTGAATATCACAATTTCGTTCTTTTGAATGCTAATAATTGTTTTTCAATTAAAGATTTTGGCTAAGAAAGAAAGCATATATTTCTAAATGCTACTGAAATCAACCAATTTCAAATTTTTATACTAAATTTTTATGGTACTCTACGTTATTCTATTTTCAACATATTTTATTTACTATTTATAGATTTTATTTTCAGGATTTCTTCACACAACTGGGCAAATGTGCCTTGCACGTTGCACCATTAACTAGTATATATATATATATATGTGTGTGTGTGTGTACACATTATTCCCATAAGGTTGACGTACTGCTGCATTGTGTATTCGACTATCATCTAAAATAAATTAATCCTCCACAACTTTGTGAATATAGACATGTTGAGAAACATGTAAATTAATCTTTTGTGTTTGTGTGATTGATTTTGTTTTTGCTCGACTTTTTTGCTTATAGTTTCTAACAATAACAAGTACGAATATTTTTTCAAATATTTTATGTCTATTTTTTCGTTTAGAACAATTGCCTGAAGTTGAAATGTGGAAATGTTTGGAAAAAAAAAAAAAAAAATCAACGAGAACATCTAGAAATAGACATGTTAGATATTCATCCTAGTCTTGTTATTGGAACCGTCTCCCACAACAATTAATGTTGGAAGATTTCTTATTTCGAATATTCTCGTCCCATTCCAACTTGTGAATACATCATGCACATGCATCACGTACGTTGTATCAACCATTCAAGATATATATAATATCCATCAATCATAGATCTAATAATTAATTCTCTTTTATGGCAAATTATAACGTAAAACATGCTGATCATCTATACGCAATACTGAACATGTGGCCTTGACTCTTCTTTAAAAAAAAAAAAAAAATCTATACGCAGTACTATATATGCAATTCACACGTGAAGGGTGATTATCAAAATTAATAATTTAGGAGGGTTTAAATTGCAAATTGAGTAGTGGTAGTAATTTGAAGAGATCTACTTTGTTAATTGTGTATTTCCTCCCCTTTTGTTTTTAAGTTTTGCTATATACAAACAAGTTTGCGTACTAATCTGCGTACTAATGTTGTTGCCTTCATATTCTAAATTTAAATTAGTGCTGTTTTCAATAAAATTTTCTTTCTGACCAATCATATTGAATGGGTGTGCGTATTAGTGTGCAAAATCGCTTACAATTAGATTTTTCTTTTGTTTTTATTTGAGTTCTCTTGGGTTTTGGGTGTCTACATGCATAGGTATTTATGTCGAGCATTTTTGTATAAGAACAGCTAGCGATGCCTTCAAGGGTAATTAAGCTCATATTGCTCTCAAAAGTAGCAGGCTATAGCTAGTGGCTGCATGCATTGAGACAAGGTAATGGCGGTAACATTGAGAGGTCATATACTCTTATATAATCACTCAAATTGTATAAGCGAAGTGAAAGAGGCAGCAACCCAAACAAATTGAGAAGCTCGGAGATTAGAGAGATCCCAAAAAGTATGTGTCAAACAGTTGATTGCAAGCAGTGCGGAAAGATCTCCTGGAGGGGATGTGGAAACCACTTGACGAGCCTCTACGCCAGCATTGGCGAGGGTCAGCATTGCATGTGCCGCTCTTGGCCCGGCGTCTCCATCCCCTCCAAGGAGACAACCACCAAGCTGCAACCCTTACAAGGCTCTGGTTCTAGTACTACTAAGGTATATCATATATATATGCAATTTGGCATATCTAGAGTCAGGTTTCTCTTTTTAAGTTATTTTACTTGTAAATAATTAGTATCGAGGATGGTATGAATTAATATGCAAGAGAATTTTAATTTTATCAAATGTATTAAATGGAACTTTTTTCTTTTTCTTTTGCCAATCAAAAGATATCAAGCTAAGTATATTAGGTGATTTAGGCCTTGTTTGGATTGTAAAATTGTTTCATCTCATCTCATCATTACAATTTTTTCAAATTCTCACGTAAAATATAATAAATAATTCAACTTTTTTAAATACCAAAATAATAATAATATTAAAAAATAATATTCTAACAATATTTTATTCAACTAAGTTCAACATTCATCTCAACTCACTTTCCAAATGGCACCTTATTAGATGCTTAAAATTGGATGCCATGAGATATGTGACAATATAAAATTATCTGCCATTGCGGTGTGATAAAAACAAGGCATATATTCGAACTTTTCCATGATATATTATCATGGAGTTTCATTAATATTAAATTATATAAGGCATATAATGCATATTTAAGGGTATCATTAAGTAAGCAATTATACATACTTCTAGGTTTTTACCAAGATAAATATTTTAATGACAAAGAAATTTTATAAAAAATAATTGATAAATTTGTAAATTTATTTTTATAAAATTCATTTTTCAAACGGTCGGCTGCAAGCATCGTACTCGTTTCCAATTTGAATATAAGAGCCTAGCAGTTGGCTAGCTTGTTAATATGTTGCTTAATTTGTACGTGCAGGGAAAGTAAAAATCTCGAAGATGTCTTTGGACTGGGGAAGAAGTATTATTCTCTAAAGTTAGAAAGAGTCATGGAAATGCTATATATGCATAAATAAACGCCGACAGAAAGTCTTGTAGTAGGATATGATCATGTCCTCCTCGAGTTTTTGTTTTTCGAATATATGTTGTTCTTTGTCCAAGATTTGTCATTTCGATTTGACAAATCTAAATTGCTCGTTTCATATTGTTAGGTGGGAATGGTCAAGACATGTTTGATCAACCACTTGCCTGCATTTGGAAGTGTATGGAATTAATAAAGATCCAAGTACTTCCTCTTATAAATAATTTAGTATCTGTTTAGACTTGAATTTGGATTTGAATAATAATATGGAATTAATATTATTCTCCGTGTTATGACCCAAAATAATGTGTAATAGAAATATAGATAATTGTTTGGTAAATTCGAGACTACCAAGCCTCCTTTGTTCTGTAAAATTTAGATAATTGATGATGCTTCTTTCATTGAATTCAAATAACATAAATAGGCCATGGACAATGACCAGATACATGACGTGGGCAAAACCCATTACTTTAGAAAGAAATAACTGACCCACAACAACTACAGGTAATCACTGAATAACTACCCATTACGAGCCCACAACGGCCCACTACACTTGACTCAATCAAATCTGAATTTAAACAAAACGACATAGCTTCACAACTAAAGACATGTTTCGGGTTCTTAGGAGCAACAACCCTAATCTCATAACAGACCCCTCTTCTTAGGAAACCTTGTCCTCAAGGTTACGAAATCGCCTCCTTAGGGTTTCTAGATCTTCCCAAGTCGCACTTTCCTTGTCGGCGCCAGACCACTGTACGAAGACCTCTACCCTAGCAATGTTCCCCTTTCTTTTAAGCCTTCTTTGCAAGAACCTCTCAGGTTCTGGTTCCATGGAGCCTTCGGGAGTAATGTTCGGCAAGTTTGTGCAGGCTTGTATTCCCTCTCCTAACTTCCTCTTAAGGCACGAAATATGGAATACTGGGTAGATTTTAGCTTCAGGGGGTAGATCTAGCTCATATGCAACTTGACCCACTTTCTGAATCACCTTCAAAGGGCCATAATATCTCGGTGCGATCTCCAAGTTCCTACGCATCATTACTGTTATTTACCGATATGGCCTTAACCTGAGGTAAACCAAATCGCTGATCTCAAACTCTTGATTCCTCCTTGTTTTGTCAGCAAAATATTTCATCTTTGACTGGGCATCTTGCAGGTTCTCTTTGATGAGTTTAGCAATAAACTCATGATTTCGGAGCTCTTCATCAACAACTTGGACTTTTGTAGTTCCTAGCTCATATGGTAACAACCGTGGAGGTTGCTGGCCATAGACAGCTTCAAAATATGTGATCTTTGTAGATGTATGTACTGAGATATTATAGGAATACTCAGCTAGAGGTAACCACTTTACCCAATCTTGTGGTCTGTCACTGGAGAAATATCGTAGGTAACATTCGAGCACCTTGTTCATGGCCTCTGTTTGGCCATCGGTTTGTAGATGATAAGCTGTGCTGAGTAATAAATATGTTCCACATAATCTGAATAACTCATTCCAGAAATTGCTAGTGAACATAGGATCCCGATCACTAACAATTGTCTGTGGTAGCCCATGTAACTTAAAGATATTATCCAAGAAAACCCTAGCCACTGTTATTGCTGTGTATGGATGATTAAGAGGCATAAAATGAGAATACTTACTTAACCTGTCCACCATTACCAGGATCACAGTCTTTCCTCCTAAGGGGGGTAGTCCTTCAATAAAATTCATACTGATGTCTTCCCAATTTTTGCTAGGTATGAGTAGAGGCTGAAGGAACCCTAAAGGGTGGAGGGTTTCAACTTTACTTCTCTGGCACACATCACACTCCCTGATATGTGATCTGACATCATTTCTTAACCCAGGCCAGTAAAACTCCTTTTTGATTCTGGCATGAGTTTTCAATACTCTTGTGTGGCCCCTTAATGGACTGCTGTGGAATTGGTGCAGGATTTGCTGCTGGAATGGAACCAAGGACCTGAGATGTAGTCTACCTTTGTAAAAGAGTAGCTCATTTCGGAGTTGGTAACGGGAAAGGTCCAGGTCTCCATGATGGTAGTGGCCTATTAGCTGCTGCAACATGGGGTCCTGTTGGTAAGCCTTCTTCAACTCCTCTATCCATTGGGCTTGCAATATGCTAATTGCTTGGTTTTGGAGAATTGGGTTCTTCTGGTGGGTTTGTATGGACTCTGGGTTTATTGGGTTGTGTTTGGGATGGGTTGGTTCTGTTTGGCTAGTGTTTGAGGTTAGTGTTTGGTCACTGTTTGAGTTATGAGGTTCTGAGTATTGCACTCGGGATAGGGCATTAGCTGCTGCATTACACTTCCCACTCCTATATTCCACTGTGAAGTTATATCCAAGCAATTTAGAGACCCATTTCTGCTGTGAATGGGTCTCTACTCTTTGTTCTAAAAGGTATTTGAGTGCTTGTTGGTCAGTGCGTACTTTGAAAGACTGTCCCAATAGGTAGTGCCTCCATTTCCGTATTGCCATCACTAATGCCAATAATTCATTTTCATAGGTAGAAAGGTTCAGATTTCTACCCTTTAGAGCCTAGCTGAAATAAGCTATTGGTTGCCCCTCTTGCATTAAAACAACTCCCAATGCTTCCCCTGATGCATCACATTCAACAACAAAAGTTTTAGTGAAATTAGGTAAGCTGAGCACAGGTGGCTTTACCATTGCCTCCTTGAGGTTCTCAAATGCTTATTGTGCTTTATCATTCCAAGAAAAAGAGTTTTTCCTTAGAAGAGCTATTAGTGGGGTTGCTATTGCTCCATATCCCTTGACAAATTTCCTGTAATATCTTGTGAGTCCTAAAAAACCTCTCAGTGCCTTAAGGTTTTTATGAGTTGGCCAATCTTGCATTGCAGCAGCTTTTGAGGATCTGCTTTAACTCCCTCTCTTGAGATAATATGTCCCAAGTACTCCACCTTCGTACTGCAAAAAACACACTTTGACAGTTTTGCATAAAATTGGTCAGCTTGTAATAACTCTAAAACCCGAGTAAGGTGTTGTGCATGCTCCTGCATAACTTGCTATAAATTAAGATATCATCGAAGAACACAAGCACAAACTTCCTCAAGTAAGGCCTGAATACTTCATTCATCACCCCTTGAAATGTAGATGGTGCATTAGTAAGCCCAAAGGGTATTATTAGGAATTCATAATGACCCTCATGTGTACTAAAGGCAGTTTTAGGGATGTCATCAGGATTCATGCGTATATGATGATATCCTGACCTTAAATCCAACTTAGAAAACACCTCAGCCCCTTCTAGCTCATCAAATAATTCATCAATATTGGGAATAGGATACTTATCTTTTATGGTTTTTTTGTTGAGTGCACGATAATCCACACACATTCTCTAACTCCCATAAGCTTTTCTAACCAGTAGTACTGGAGACGAGTAAGGACTTTGACCACTTCTTATACTTCCATTCTTCAATAATTTAGCTACCACCTTCTCTATTTCTTCTTTTTGATAAATAGGGTACTTGTAGGGTCTAACACAAATGGGTTTAGTACATTCCAGTAATTTAATTTTGTGATCACAATTCGTAGGAGGTGGCAACCCAATAGGCTCGGCAAAGACTTCTTTAAAATCCTCCAAAATTTTCTGTACCTCTGCTGGTTGTTTTGCACTGCCTTTATCATTATTACCGTTCATGATATGTAACCAAATTCCTCTCACATCATCCTCTTTGAGCTTCACCGTAGGATCTTCCTCCACAATATTGTTCATTGGTCTTTGAAGTCCCTACAATTGAACAGCTTGATCTCCAGACTGAAATTTCATAGATAAATCAGAAAAATTCTATAAAATAAATCCCATACCACTTAACCAATCAACCCCCAACACTACATCACATCCTCCAGGAGTCAACATATATAATTTAGCCATAAACTCATGATCTTGTAGCTTACTAGAGACTGTCTTACATTGACTAAGGCAAGGAAGAGTGACACCATTAGCCACTTGAATTGTTAAGTGGCTTTCCTCCTTTGACAGATTGGCCTTCCTTACTATATATGGATCTATAAAACTATGAGTACTTCATGTATCAATCAAAACCAAAACTTTTTTATGATTAATTTCAGCAAACAACCTCATAGTTTTAGGGGCTAATGAACCAATTATAGCATGTAGAGAGATTCCCAATAACTCTCCCACTTCTTCCTTCTCAAACTCCTCAACTTGAACCACAGCCAACTTACCTTCTTCTGTTTCCACTTCCTCATTTTCTTCTTCCTCAACTCCCATTCCTTCAATAAGGAATATCCTGGGCCTATTACACCTATGTCCTGGATGATATTTTGCATCACAGTAATATCATAGTTTCTTCTCTCTTCTTTCTTGCATTTGAGTGTGAGTATTTCTTTTAATGAAAAAGTTGGGTTTTCTGGTCATGTTGGGTAATGAGGTTCTAGAATTTGGATGGTTAGAAGGAGGAGGTAGTCTTAGTATGGGGCAAGGTGCTGGTAGTTTGAGTTGGGTATTCAAGGTGGGATTAGAGTAAGTTTGGTATTTGTTTGAATGACCTGTGATATGCCTTACTACTTCTTGTTCTTGCAATCTAGCTAATCTGAAGGCTATTGATAAAGTAGATGGTTTGAACATTGTTACTATAATTCTGAGATCATCTCTTAATCCACTCAAGAAGGTACTTATTCTAAACTCCTTCGTTACTCCTTTAACTTTGTTAGACAGTTCATCAAACTGAGTTTGGTATTCTTCTACTGTATGAGTCTGTCTTAACTTAGTGAATTGCCCAACTGGATCCTCATAGGCTGAGAGCCCAAATCTCACCCCTAAGGCTATGGTAAACTCATCCCAAGTATTAATTAACTGGGCTGGAATCCATGAGCCATGAATACCACGAGAGGGCTTTACCCTCCACGTGAAAGAAGGCTATTTTAATCCTTTGGTCATCTGGGGTATTATAACAAGAGAAAAATTGTTCTGCCTTTAAAATCCATTCATTAGGTTAAGTCCCATCAAACTTTGAAAATTCTAGTCTAAGAGACCTTGCCTGAATACCCCCGTTCTTCTCAAATAAAGGATTATTACTAACCTGGTGATGCTGATTGGAAGATCCCTCTCTAGAATTTTGATTGCCAAACATCCCTACAATCTGTTCATAACTTGAAGCTAAGTTATTTAACTGTTGTAGTACCGCATCTAACACCCCTTTATGTTTCTCTTGTTCTTCTCGCAGGCGCAGACTCTCCCCTTTCAGAGACGCCATAGCCTCAGCCAACTGTGCTTGCCTAGTTCCTTCAGCCATGTCGCAGGAACGTGGCTCTGGATACCACTGTTATGACCCAAAATAATGTGTAATAGAAAGATAGATAATTGTTTGGTAAATTCGAGGTTACCAGACCTCCTTTGTTCTGTAAAATTTAGATAATTGATGATGCTCCTTTCATTGAATTCAAATAACATAAATAGACCATGGACAATGACCAGATACATGACGTGAGCAAAACCCATTACTTTAGAAAGAAATAACTGACGTACAACAACTACGGGTAATCACTGAATAACTACCCACTACGAGCCCACAACGGCCCACTAAACTTGACTCAATCAAACATGAATTTAAACAAAACGACACAGCTTCACAACTAAAGACAGATTTCGGGTTCTTAGGAGCAATAACCCTAATCTCATAACACTCCGTTGTGATTTCGCAACGGGTAGTACGACAAGAAGCCATTTAGGGTTAGGGAGAGTTGAGGAGCAAAAGGCGACAATGTGGAGTAAGAAAGAAAGGTCGAAATGAAAGAAAGTATAGGATGAACACTTCGCTTTAAAGGAGAAAGCTACGGTTGAAATTTTGTGCTTCTACCTAGGGCGATGCGTGTCACCTACCATGAGGTTGGATATACCAATTTCGAGATATGGGTAACCTGATCGAATTTGAGAGAAAAAGAACCGACGGTAGTTGTTCGGCCTGAGGGAAAGTAATAAAAACGACATGACCGAAAAAAGAAATAAATAAATAAAGGTGGGGAATTCCCTTCACATGCACACAAAGAGGAGTTGCAGGGTAACTGATGGGTTTGAAACTCTTTTGTAGCCTAACCAAGCCCGTTGGATAGGTCCATTGGGCTCGGCATACGAAGTAAGGAAGGTCATATAGGCAAAGTTACATTGTCAGTTGCGAGGCATAAATACTGAGGAAGAACTGTGGCCCATCCCTTCAACCATAAGAGGTTCAATCATGAAAAGCATGCCGACATGCACACAGAGCATGCCTGTCAATAAGATCTCCAAGAGTCATGCGACATTAAATGCTCATATACGCACAATTAGAAGACATAACCATATCAAGATGAAAACAAGCAGGAAGACCCAAAAGGGTTATCACATTAAATGCAGCATGTGGTATCTCAGGAATGAACAATAGTCAGGCTGTTGATGAAGTACGACTATCAAACCTCCAAGAAGGGGGATGGGGTAGGTGAAATTCCCGCCCAATAAAGGAGTACAAATAAGAAAGGAAAATATAGTAAACGGTATGCTAAGTTGCTAACACTCTCACCCTACGTAAAAGGGTCAGAAAATACTTTCTTCTAAATGATTGACTTATCTTTCGGAGGTGTCCTTATGTCAAAAAGGATTGTCCACATTTCACCCTCTCGTTTTCAGATTTCAGGTTAGTGGCATCAAGGAGGAGGAAACCAGATTGTGGGTGTGCGAAACACGAATAAAAGAAATTATATGAAATAAAATAGATAAAGATTTAAAGAATGACACGCCATCCATTTCTTAAAAAGTGATTTGCCAAAACTATAAAAACTGGATTCCCGGGTTAGGCCAGTAGTCAATACTGAACAAGTAGTAGATGGGAGATCCGAAACTTCGCAGCACCGTTTGCATTCACTGCAGAGCTAAAAGCGAGGGCCCCAACACTGTTACAACTGGCCTACAATCCAACTCATTCTGTCTTAAAGCCACTTTTGCTTCTGTTGTGTTGTTTTGCGATATGTACTGTACCCTTTTCTTCGTTTTTCCTTGTCTGCTACTCATCATTGTTATAGCCATTATTGTTGTTTGTGTGAGGATTGGCTCCTGGTATTTAAAAAAATAAAAAATAAAAAATCCCAGTTTGTCTTGCAAATTCTTTATCTTTCGTGTTCATATCCGCATCATATATAATGGGGAGGATGAATTATTTGGCTATGAAAACTGATCTGGCAATAGATGATTTGATCGGCTCTGATATCAATGACCCCGAGATCGCTGCAAAGAGGCTCATCAATCATGCCACTAAACTTACTGGTCTAAGCTTTGGGACTTCTTTTCTGGAATGGGTGGTTTCCTTCGCAGCTATGTCAGTAATTTTTTTCTGTCCATCAATTTCCATATCTAATCTAACTGTTCGTAGTGGTTGTCTACTTGCATTATTTGGTATTACAACAATGCCTTAAAATGGGAAATTAAAGTGCCACCATGGTGTTTATTATCTCTGTCCATATATAGAATAAAATACCCAATATGGAAAGTGATTTTTTTGGTTTCTAATTTTTTTTCCTCTTTTTCTATTTTCTAAATCAAGATCTTGCAGCTGATGTTTACCTTTGTTGATTTTCTTATTATGTATAGGGAATGTCAAAATGTGTAATGTTTCTCTTCCTTCTTCTTGAATGTCACTTTCCTTTTCTTTTTCGTTTTTGGAATAATGATATTTGTTTTCAATTTTAATTGCAGTTATTTGCTGATATTGGATTGAACCAACTGGAGAACAAACATGCTGACTTCACTTTTGCCTTGTTTGCATTCAAAACTCACATCAACTCATCACATCTCATCATTACAACTTTTTCAAATTCTCACACAAAATATAATAAACAATTCAACTTTTTCAAATTCCAAAAAAACTTTTCCAAATTATCACACAAAATATAATAAATAATTCAACTTTTATTCTACCATCTCAACCCATCTCAGTCCCTTACATATTCTTTAGCCTTCCTTCAGTGCTGTTCAATTTTTTCAGGTGATAGTTCCCTACTGCTTGCATAGTTTCTCATTTTCTGTTTTGATTTTCTTCTTTTTTTTCATTATCTTTTGCCTCTTTAATTCTTGATAAATTTGCTACAAAACCCATTCAGAGGAGAGGTTGGAAAATGGATTTCTTTTATTGCAATTATACTAAGGCTTTTCTTCCCACGACGCTTCCCAAGTATACGTTTCTGTCACCAACACAGCCATCCAGTGATCTCTGTCTCTATCTCTGTACACACACCCACATCTCTAAATGTCGCAAATATTGTTGGTTCCTATGCCAGCATTTGTGCATGCAAACCTATGATTTCTATAGAGCTCCAATTTTCATCCATACTTCAATAATACTTGAGCACACACTACTTAAGAAAACACCAGAATATAGAAAGCAGAGACACTTTTATATGCATGTTAAAGTAATGATTTAGTGCATTATCCATGATGTTGTTGCTTGATGAATCTGCAGATTGGCTGGAGATGCCAAGGTCTTTGATTCTTCTCTTGGTTGTGGCTCCCAGCTTCTTTGCAGACACCTTGAAGGACGGCTGGGTTGGTATCTTGATATGCCTTATAATTGGTTGTTACCTATTGCAAGAGCACATTCGAGCAGTCGGAGGATTCAGAAATTCCTTCACTCAAACTCATGGCATATCCAACACCATTGGCATTATCCTTCTGTTAGTTTATCTTGTCTAGGTGCTGGTTGTTTACTTTCTCTAGGCACAAAATTATTTCATTCAGCACTTGTGTGTAAGAGAAAACCATTGTTTCCTGGTTTGCGCTTTGACAATTTTCTTTTTCTGTCCCCATCATATAACTTACTCGAGATGCACTTGCAGGAAACTCTTTATTAAGAACCTGTGCACTCTCGAAATTAGTCATGACTTTGTTCTCTGACACCCATTGTCAATCAAAACAAAAATATGTCTAATTATGTGAATTGAGGAAGCTGTATTAATGTAAATGCCTTCAAACCGATTTGGTTCTAGGTTGATGTCAATAGTGTTTAAAGGCAAACCAAAGTGAATGTGATCTCATGCCCCTCTGTAATGCTATAAGACTATAGGTTAATGTGATCAAAAAGGAAAAAGAAATGGTTGGTTTGTTAGAATGATATGTGTACATAACACTATAGAATCATACAACATTGACTGTCTTCCTCTCATTATAGATCTTTAATTTAGATAAAACTTCGAGGAATCTTCATCACACTTCACTTTTTTTTTTATGTTAGACGATAGCAAAATGTCTAATTGTATTAACTTTCTAAATCAAACAGGGTTTTCCCATGAGATTTCACATTTCCAACTTTTGACTGAATGTTGATATGTTTTCCACCACTTTTCTCTCTTTTTCTCCCTTCTCCATTTTTTCTCATATGTTTTACCCAGAATTAAAAAGCTCTTACTTGAGTAATGATACCCACACAACATATTTCACAACATATTTCATAACACATGTTGCAAAATAATGGTAAAATAATGTTACTTTTACAAGTTAATTTACAAAAATAACCTTTATTTTAAAATATTTTTATGTAAAATGTTATGAAATGTGACGTGTTTATCATTTTTCAAATTATAATAGGAAATTTGTTGAGGCTCTTTGCCTCCTCATTTTGAATTTCTCCTTTTAGTTTAACAAAATATTACTAACCAAAAGGAAAATAACACAGATACAATTACTTTTATAATTTTATATATTTTTATAAAATAATAATAATTTATAAAAATAATCATGATTATATAAATAGTTATAAAAGAGATTCATTTATTCGTACTAAAATGACAGTTGTGGTATTATCATCTTCCAGGCTCCAGCAACTTGTGAATGGGCCCAAACAAATAAACCATTGGGCCAACGGTTTGGTCCAATGTATGTATGCTACAGTAATGGTATGTTTGGTAATTTGAATAGGTGTTGTGGAAACTGGAAACCCTAATGATTCTGTACTCCCAACCCTAAAACGGCTGTTTCTCCTATAAAAGCAACGCCATCTCCACATCTAGATCCGCCCCCCGGCCTGGCAATGCTGGCATCCCAAGTATGATCACATCTCGCCTTCCTCTCAATCTTGCGCTCTCCTTTTTTTATGTTTTCCATCGATGATTGCTTCATTATTTCAACGAACGTTTTGAATTGTTTTTTTTATTTGATCGTTTACTTCAGATTCTCTTAGATTTCGCCATGATTATTTTTTTCTTTTTTTGAAGTTTATAGTTTCCAAAAGAATGATTTAGTATGCGTAGGAGTAGCCATGGGGATTGGGAGGAGTTTTCTCGGTGATGAACAAAAATGATGACGAGTCCGATATCCATTCTTTTTATAATCGTGACGACAAACCGAGGCATTTGTCTGAGAGACAACTCCGTACCCATCTAACGATCTAATCTCGTATTGTTTTGTTTTTAATGTTTTTGAGATTATCAGGCATAATGATGAGGAATTTGTGTGACTGATTCTTTTGTATGAAGAATTAATTACCTCCTACTCATACTGAATGCTTGATGATGAAAAAAACTTTAATGGCGTTTTTTTTTTTTTTGTTTCTGGGTATTCTGTCTTTTGATTTATTCATCTCTGGAGAGAGATAGAAGAAGGACGATGTAGCGATGATGAGAAAGGAATTTCATTCTGGAATTTGATTTGAGGAGCACCGATGATTTGTGTTTCAAGCACTTTTGAGCTGCTCCCTCTCTCTCTCTCTCTCTCTCTCTCTCTCTGTGTTGTATGTTCTCTCCATAGCAATCGATTTTCCAGTAAGTTGTACTTCAATTTGTAAGTGAATCGATCTTCAAACTCAGTTTCAGGGTGTCGCTTCTGATGCCTGGAAACGAAAATGGGTCTGAACAAAACATTTGAAAGTACAACGCGCAAATGCCTATTAACTTATTGATCCATATAAGCTTAACGGACCGTGTTTGGATTAATCACAGATCCGTTAATACAATTTGACACATCTAAATTTTATAGATGTGCACTTGGAATTTTTGATTTAGTAAAATTAAATTACAGGCCTATTGTACAGCACAGTGTTTGTGGGGTCAATAAATTTTAAGAAATGATATCTATAATCATAAATGATATCATTCATTTCTTTTCCAAAAAGTTAATACAAGAAAGAGAAATGTTACTTAATACGAAATCTCTATGAAAATATTAATTTTTTAATAATAGATTATATTTTTTAAAAATGAGTATTCTTATACAATTTATGATAATAATCTCTCTCACTTAAGGCCCTAGAGACAGATTACAGGGAGTCAATTGTCATCCAACCTATTTAGGTTTCGTTTGGTTACCAAATTCACCTCAACTAATCTCAACTCATCATTATAACTTTTTTAAATTTCAATACAAAATATAATAAATAATTTAACTTTTTTAAATTTCAAAATAATAATAATATTAAAAAATAATATTATAATAATATTTTATCATCACAACTCAACTCAACTCACTTCAACATCCACACACACTTTTAAATCCTAATTTGTTCAGTGTGTGAGGAGTCGATCTTAAAAGAAGCATAAACCCTATGAAGAACTTTCTTCAATACAGTTACACTTGAAATCTTAGATTGACAATAATTTCAAACTAAAAGCTTAATGAGTTAAACATGCATTTCTGACACCCATTACATTCAAATAATATGCTGACTTGCCAATAGGAGAGGATAAGCATTGACAGATACCCCAAAGCAAGGATAAATGACATATTTCCAGTTGCAATTCTTTTAAAAATTCGAATAAATATAAAATTTATATGAAAAAATTAATTTTTTTAATAGTAGTGTGTATGTACCATTACTAGTGTACGAGTCTATATACTTTAAGATTGTAAGTATAATATGTTGGTTGACGATGCATGTTTTTTAATAATTTATTATAAAATGGATTTAATGTTTAAAATAAGTGAAGATATTCATGCAGTGTGAAATTGTAGAACTTTGAATGAGCCACCAAGATCACCACATTGGAATATTTAGTCAGAAGAGCATATCATCTACAAGGTGAACTATAGAGAAGATCACAAGGCCAATGTTCACAAAGTATCACAAACGGTGGAACATGGACCAAGATCTAGAAGTTGACAATCCCACTGAAGCCAATATTTTTTGAGTTTTGCTAGGTACAAGTGAGTTTGTGTACTATATCGCGTACCGATGATATTTTTAATTTTAAAAAAATAAAAAACAAATTTTTGAGAGAAGAAGAAAATCTCCTATATCATAAAAATTATTTTTATTTTTAATTCACATCATTTCATTAAACATGTGTATTATATATTAATATTGGTGCACAAATTGGTGCATGAACTTACTTGCACTAAGATTTTTCCTATTTTTTTTAGGAGAGCTTTGTCTTGATGTATTGTACAAGGATGAACTTGTGCAAAAAGAAAATAGTGGACAACTCTCCATTGCCCTCTTTGCTACAGAAACAAGAAACCACTGAACATGTATTATGGTAATGTACCGTAGCTAGTAATGTGTGGGGTAGTGCTCAAAGAAAATTCAAAAAAATAGAGTTTCCCACAAGAGTATTAAGGAAACTATGGAATAAATGTTCATGAAGTTCAACAAAGAGGAGACGGAAGAAATGATTTTGTATTTACAGATATTCTCACCCACCCAAACTCTTTGTTGAAAAAATCGAACCGAATGAACTGGGCTAGGACTTGGTAATATTCAAAGCCTCATTGAAACTAATCTTTTTATTTCTTTATTTTTTCTGTGCCTCACAGAATTAATCAATCAAAAGTGAAAGTACGACGAGGATTTTGCATTGTCTACAGTCTACTGACTCTGGCCCAAAAGAGGATCCCGGGGGAGTGGGGTTGAAAAGGAATTTTTGAGAAAAGATATTTATAATTGTGAATTATGTAATCGTCACGTAATAATTTTAAAAATAGTGAATAAACATGAGATTTACATGAAAAAAATTAATTTCTTAATAATAAATTCTATTTTTTTTCAAAATGATTACGATGTTTATAGATTTCACGATTGTATATATAATTATTTTTGTTAATCTATAACCGGATCAAGAGTTCAAAATTCAAGAAATGACAACCGATGAATCTTTATCTTTTTGGGCCTTTTATCATTTTTCGGGTCTATTATATGAATACCAAGGAGCCCATCAGTATTCAGTCATCCAAGATTAAAACTTAGCCATGTTTGTACGCATAGACATTGCCCAAATTCCTCCTATAATTACTTGGTTTTTGTTGTGTTTTAGTGAAGTTGCTATTGGCTTAGGAGAAAATATGTCAAAAAAAACTTTACATTAGAAGCCCAACATCAGGCCATAAACTAAATGACCCTTGAATTATGAATTATGAATTATGTTGATTTGGTGAGAGATAGCAAGGAGAGCAACATTATCTTGCTTGGAAGCTATAAGATTAAAAGATGACGGTGATGTCATGTCTCAAGCTAAAGAAGTTAGAATCTCTACCATAAGAAATAGAAGATGACACATTAATATAAAATGGGTTCAAAACACAAGCATTTAGGTTGCATTTGGGTAATAAGGTGATCTCAAATATTCTGTGAATAATAGTAAAAATATAATGATAAAAATTAAATAGTAGTGAATAATAATAAAAATAATAAAAAAATAATAAATAGTAACCTTGGCCAAGAGTGATATGATCTGCCCATATTAAAGCCCCGGGCAAGAGGCCATATGATTATGTAAAAGCCTTGATTGTGACTAGTGGAGGCATGCATACATCCTGAGGATGCCCCATAATCAAGAATGAGGAAATTCTTAGATATAAATAAGTTAGAATATTAGTTAGGTAAAATCTTCTTAAACTATCATTCATTTTAAGCAGACGTGGTTTGGATTCGAAGATGACTTCAGAACATCTCAACTCATCCCGTACGGTAAACTCTTCTCTAATTCAAACGGTGTATTGACGTTATCGAGTGTTTTTTTTATTTGTTTTCATATACGACAAAATAGTTTATTGGCCGTTGCTTTTTACTTTTCTAAGAGACTGGCATAATGAATGCTCCAAAGACCGAAGGACCCACGCCTTCACCCAGCCCCTTCACACAGGTGTAAAATAAAAAATTATTTTATATATAATAGTCAAAATTATTATTTAACGATTTTGGAAACAATTTAAAAATCATTTTTAAAACAATTTCTATTAATCAATTTTTATTTGATATTTTACAAAAAAATTTCGTTAGGAAAAAATATTGTAATCCGGAAAATATTATTATAAAATATATTATAAAAAATAAAAATTGGGTAGTAATTTATAAATTATTATTACTTAAGGAATAAATATATTTATAAATAAAACAATTTATTAAAAATACTATGCAACAATTTGTGGAACCCACATTTATCTCATCTCTAAAAAGTTGAAACCATCTCAACTCACTCACAATCCAAACATACAACATTTTCAAAAACCATCTCATCTCAACTTATCTCAACAATCTAACTACTATTCATAACTCATCTCAACTCATCTTCGAATCCAAACGACTCATTAGATTAGCATCATGAGGTCATCCCTAACAAGCTTTATTTACTTTACATGATCGCCATACAACTTGAAAACCAACATGTCTTTGGCATCCAAGTTGTAACACCCCTAGATTATCAAAGGAGGTCTCTCAAGATTAGAACAGGTTTCACCTTTCAGCTATCACACAAGCAGGTCCCACTAAGAGTATCTTTATCCCAAATGAGAAATTGACAGGTGGCAAACTACAAAAAAACAAAGGCATTAGCTTCAACCAACCAATAAGAGAAAGAGAAAACCTTATCCTATCCCTTATCTTACTCGCAGCAAGGCCACCAAATAACACCATCTTGTCTCTATTCCCCTCCCACCCTTCCACCACACAAAAACTCTTTTCTTTTTAGTCCGTTTCTCAGAATATGCATATAAACTACTGAGAGTGAGAAAGAGAGCAAACAGTTTGAACAAAATGGCAGCCTCACTACAAGCAGCGGCTACACTCTTGCAACCCGCCAAGGTGGGTGTGTCTTCTAGGAGTAGCCTGCAGCTCAGGTCTTCTCAAACTGTTTCCAAGTGCTTTGGCGTGGAACCAGCTGCAGCCAGGCTGACTTGTTCTCTGCATGCTGATATTAAGGACTTGGCTAACAAGTTTGTCGACGCTACCAAGATTGCCGGCTTTGCTCTTGCAACCTCGGCCCTCGTTGTGTCGGTATGCATTTCTTTTTGTTTTCTCGTTGTACTTGATCATGTAGTGGCGATCGAACTTTGAATTTGAGAAGGATAAACAGAAGGATCTTGTATCTTTAGGTTGCTGTGATTGTTTGGGAATAATTAAGATCGATCGCGGGTTTTTATTCATTTTCAATCATGCATGCTAGTTTCTGCCTGTCAATTCGAATCATTTCAGATCATCTTTCGTCTTTCCTCGCTTGCTCAAAAGACCAACATGCATAAAAATGGGTTGAAAGCAATCAAAACACAAACACACACACACACACATATGTTAGTTTATCATTCAGGCAAATCATATATATGTACCACTTTAATTTGCCAGATTCTGCGCGCACGTCTGTTCTAACATTAGATGAACTACTAAGCAATATTGTTTAAAATCCAAATTATTAAAATGAGTGACAAAGTCAGCATTAATTCCTAATTCGTGCTGATGCGATCACTGTCGTGACTCATGAAATTCAGGTCTGCAAGATTTTCTGTTGTACGTAATCAGAGGATGTTGGTTCTTGGTTTTATGCAGTTCCGTTGTTACAATTTCCTATATTTCCTTCGATCATTTTGTTTTTGTTTCTGGGTTTTTTTTTTTTCTGCTTTTTTCAGGGAGCAAGTGCTGAAGGAGTTCCGAAGAGACTAACCTACGATGAAATTCAAAGCAAGACATACATGGAGGTAAAGGGAACCGGCACGGCCAACCAGTGCCCAACCATTGATGGCGGAGTTGACAAATTCGCTTTCAAGCCCGGCAAGTACAGCGCCAAGAAGCTCTGCTTGGAACCCACTTCCTTCACTGTCAAAGCCGAAGGTGTGAACAAGAATTCCCCACCCGAGTTCCAAAACACCAAGCTCATGACCCGCTTGACCTACACCCTCGACGAAATCGAAGGACCCTTTGAAGTATCCCCCGACGGCACCATCAAGTTCGAGGAAAAAGACGGCATCGACTACGCCGCCGTCACCGTCCAGCTTCCCGGCGGCGAGAGGGTACCATTCCTTTTCACCATCAAACAGTTGGTAGCATCAGGAAAACCAGAGAGCTTTAGCGGAGAGTTTTTGGTACCTTCCTACCGTGGCTCCTCTTTCTTGGACCCAAAGGGAAGGGGTGGATCAACAGGTTATGACAATGCAGTAGCATTGCCTGCCGGAGGAAGAGGGGATGAAGAAGAACTCGTGAAGGAAAACATAAAGAATACATCTTCATCGACGGGGAAAATCACCCTGAGTGTCACCAATAGCAAGCCTGAGACAGGGGAGGTGATTGGTGTGTTTGAAAGCATACAGCCATCTGACACTGATTTGGGAGCAAAAACTCCAAAGGAGGTGAAGATCCAGGGAATTTGGTACGCTCAGCTAGATTGATAGGCCTTTTTTTGTACTTTCTTTTTTTAAAATAACATCATGATCGGTTTAGATTTTGTTGTAAGTTGATGAAGAAGGAACTGCAAAACTTCCCTCATGCGACGAATTCGATGGAGCATGCACGGAGATTATTATCCAGTTTGTATATTATTATGGCTTATCATGAATCAGTACTACGTCTTATGATAACGATCGATGTTTCCAAACTTAAAAAAAAAACTCCATTTTCGAAATTACCTTGCAATGTGGGAATATTCCTATTTTTCTTGTGCTCTCGATGGAGTTTAATGATTTAGTTTTAGAGAAAGATATATTAGAAAATAATGCTTTCATAAAATATATATTAATATGAATATGAATATTTAATACTACATCCATCTCTTCCTATAGAGTGATCATCTAGACCATCCAATTCCAGAGACTGGAGTTATTCGGATTCAAATGAATTTTTTTCTTCTAGTAATTAAGAACGAGGCAGCCGCAGATCAGTGCGTGTAAACGCAGAACATATCCCACGCCACACATGACCACAAAAAAGAGGCGTCGGTGGCATATTAATAAAAAAAAAAAATTCTATTCATTATCTCCGCACATTATATACTATATATATATATATATATATTTTAATCTGACTAAATATGTGATATATAGATGATAAATAGAAGAATTCAATAAGTTTTATAAGAAGAATAAAAATCTTAAAAAAATTTAAAAAAATAAAAAATGTAAATAATATTGAAGATATGTAAATATATATATATTTTATTTTATTATTTTAAACTTTCTATCTTAGAAATGTAAATGCATGAGAGAGCTGAACATTTATATATTATTAGTAAAACAAAATCATGTACCGATCGACATTGAATATGATGTTGGTAATTTGTATCATGATGATGATCCCATCATGCACCACCTTGCTCACATTAGATAAATAAAATAAAATGAATTATGATATCTCTAGTAGAAACTCATACTTTTGGTCGACGACAGAACTTTGACATGTTTACTTATTTGGATTACGTTGGTTCCAAAATAAACATTAATCATGTTATAGAATAATTCTATAAATATATCAAAGATATTATTTATCTTTTTTTTAACTATTACTATTTTTATTTTAGAATAAAATTATGAAGAATAATAAATATATTTTTAATCATTTAACATTAAATTATTTTTTAGTCATTTAATACTATATATATAAATTATTTGCAACAAACAAAGTAAGTAAATAAAAAAGGGATTATTGTCGCCTTTAGATCCCTAGCCATCGCCTCAACAAGATCCTTAATTGGTAGGTTTTTATTTTGGATGTCTTGGTACTAATAAAAATGGATGTATCTCAAAGGAGTAATGTTTTGTAATGCTTTCAATCATATAAGTTTCGTAGTATTTTATAAAGAAAAATGTTTTAGTCAATTTTATTTTTTTTTATAAAAGAAAATTCATAAATTGACGTGGCTTGATGATTAATATATTAGATTATAAAACTATTTTTATTTTAAAATAAATTCAACGTATCAGATGAAGATATGTCAATTTGTGAATTTTTTTTTTTTTTATAGAATCTTTTTGTAGTTATAGTTCTCTCATTATAAAAAAGTAGATCCTAACATAAACTTTTGTTTGGTTACTAAACATATTTCAACTTATTATTATAATTTTTTTAAATTTTAATATAAAATATAATAAATAATTCAATTTTTTAAATTTTAAATAATAATAATATTAAAAAAATAATATTTTAATAATATTTTATCATCTCAATTCAACTCAGTTCAACATCTAAACGCAGCTTACTCAACTCAAAATAAAATGAAAAATGAAACAAAAATATAATTAAAATCAAAGCCTGGCCGTAGAAAATCAAATTCCCCTTGGGGACTAGGGAGGACTGAGGAGAGATGCCGAGTCGCGTAGCCATTACGTATTCCCATCCTTTCCCCTCTTTTCTTTCGGTCCTAAGAATTCCTTTTCCATCACATGCGTTGTTACCATTTATGCGAATTCCCCTTCATTCGACCGATTACCATAAGCAGTTGTGATTTCTCTTTCACCTCTTCTCCGTTTTCTTACTTGTTTTTACTTTTCCCTTCATTCGTATATTAGAATTCCTGCAAGGGATGGCTAAGGCCGCCGGGAACTTGAATTTACTATGTCGAGGCCTTGCATGCAAGCGACAATAGCATGGACGAGCTGCCAGGAGCCTTGGGAACCAGCGCCAGCTTGGCTCTGCGGATGGGTCAGACTGTCTTTTCCTCTGCATCCCTTCTCTTAATGTGCGTGGACGTTGATTTCTACAGCTACACTTCCTTCTGGTAATTCTCATCTTCATTTGCCTCGAACTTCAGAATTGTGTTTTTATCGAACCCTTTTGTGGGTTTCGTCTTATTCTTCTCGCTTTGTTAAAACCTTTATCTCAAATTCTTGGGTGTTGCTGTGTTGGGTGCTATGGATCATAACTACCCCGATATTTTGCCCTTTCTCTGAATATCCACAAAAAATGGCG